>NC_135136.1:9393939-9696969 GCF_051014445.1 Colletes latitarsis | reverse complement strand
TAAACTGGTACCACACTGATACAGTCAATTAAACCTGGTTTCGATCAATATTTTATAGGATAACGCAAGTTAGGTCTGGGCCAGGTCTGGGATTTGCCCTCATCAGGGTTATATTTTCGCGTTTTTCACATACTTGTTGCACAGACCCCTGGCTTTTCCTGTTTTGGATCAGGTAGTACTGTGGTACCACACTGAAACAGTCGATTAATCCTGGTTTCGATCAATATCTTAGAGAATAACGCATTTTAGGTCTATGTTAGGTCTGGGATTTGCACTCATCAGGCTCGTACTTTCGCATATTTCTCATACTTGAGGGCCAGATTCTGGGCTTCCTCTGGTTTGGATCAGGTAGTAATGTGGTACCACACTGAAACAGTCCATTAAACCTGGTTTCGATCAATATCTTTGAGGATAACGCATTATAGGTATATGTTGGGCCTGGGATTTGCCCACATCAGGGTCATACTTTCACATTTTTCGCATACTTGTTGGCCAGATCCCTGGCTTTTTCTGGTTTGCATCACGTAGTCATGTGGTACCACACTGAAACAGTCAATTAATCCTGGTTACGATCAATATTTTAGAGGATAACGCACGTTAGGACTAGGTTAGGCCAGGAATTTTCCCTCATCAGACTCATACTTTCGGATTCTTCACATACTTCTTGAACAGATCCTGGGTTCTTTCTGGTTTGGATCACGTAGTAATGTGGTACCACACTGAAACAGTACATTAAACCTGATTTCGATCAATATTTTAGTGGATAACGCACGTTAGGTCTGGGTTAGGTCTGGGATTTGTCCTCATCAGGCTCATACTTTCGTATATTTCTCATACTTGAAAAGATCCTGGGTATTTTCTGTTTTCGACCACGTAGTAATGTGGTACCACTCTGAAACCGTCAATTAAACCTGGTTTCGATCAACATTTTTGAGGATAACGCATGTTAGGTCTAGGTTGGGCCTGGGATTTTCCCCCATCAGTCTCATACTTTCGCATTCTTCACATACTTGTTGAACAGATCCTGGGTTTTTTCTATTTTCGATCACGTAGTAATGTGGTACCACACTGAAACAGTGATTAAACCTGGTTTCGATCAATATTTTAGAGGATAACGTATGTTATGTCTAGGTTAGGCCTGGGATTTTCACCCATCAGTCTCATACTTTCGCATTCTTCACATACTTGTTGAACAGATCCTGGGTTTTTTCTATTTTCGATCACGTAGTAATGTGGTACCACACTGAAACAGTGATTAAACCTGGTTTCGATCAATATTTTAGAGGATAACGTATGTTACGTCTAGGTTAGGCCTGGGATTTTCCCTCATCAGACACATACCTTCGCAGTTTTAACATACATGTTGAAGTGATGGAGGCTTTTTCTGCATTGCATCACGTAGAAAAGTGATATCACACTAAAACTGTCCATTAAAACTGGATTCGATCAATATTTTATAGGATAACGCAAGTTATGTCTGGGATTGGTCTGGGATTTGCCCTCATCAGGCTCATACATTCGCGTTTTTCACATACTTGTTGAGCAGATCCTGGGTTTTTTCTGGTTTCGATCACGTAGAAATGAGGTACCACACTGAAACAGTCAAGTAAACATGGTCTAGATAAATATTTCAGAGGATAACGCATGTTAGGTCCAGGTTGGGCCTGGGATTTGCCCTCATCAGACTCGTACTTTCGCATATTTCTCATACTTGTTGGCTAGATCCTGGGCTTTTTCTGGATTGCATTACGTAGTAATGTGGTACCACACTGAAACTGTCAATTAAACCTGGTTTCCGTCACTATTTTAGAGGATAACACATGTTAGGTCTAGGTTAGGTCTAGGATTTGCCCTCATCAGTCTCATACTTTCGCATACTTCACATAATTCTTGAACAGATTCTGGGTTTTTTCTGGTTTCGATCACGTAGTAATGTGGTACCACACTGAAACAGATCATTAAACCTGGTTTCGATTAATATTTTAGTGGATAACACATGTTAGGTCTAGATTCGGTCTGGTATTTGCCCTCATCAGGCTCATACTTTCGCATTCTTCACATACTTGTTGAACAGATCCTGGGTTTTTTCTAGTCTGGATCACGTAGTAATGTGGTACCGTACTGAAACAGTCAATTAAACCTGGTATCGATCAATATTTTAGAGGATAACGCAAGTTAGGTCTGGGATGCCGTGGCCTCCTTCTGCGAGAACGTAATGTTGCAGAAGGAGGCCGCGGGGAGGGAGCGCGAGCTTCAGCGGCGTGCTGAAGCGCGCGCTCGTGCGGTGGCCCGAGGTCGTCGCCCGGTCGCGAGGCGTCGCGGGCGGCCGCCTCGGCGTGGCGGATGACCTAGGCTGGGAGGGGGGTCCTGAGGGGACCCTCCTCCCGCCAGGCGGCGCCGGGTCGGACCGGTTGGGGGTAGGAGTGCCTTCCCCTACCGGTCCGACGCAAGGGGAGGCACCCTCGGCGGTCTGGTGCGGCCATGAACGCCCGGCCGCCGAGGGATGGAAACGGGGTCGCGGGCGGTTGCGAGTGGGGGTTCGCAGCCGCCACTAAACGCGGCCCCGGGACGGATAGCGGCGGGATGGAGTGGCCCCGTCCCGCCGCTATGAGGCAGTGTGTCTACTGGGGGGACCGATTGTCCCCCCGGGGGATGGGCGCGAAAGCGCGGGCACGGGGAGGATACCGGAAGAATGCTTCGAGCGATTCCCGGTATCCTCCCAAAGCGTGCCGAAGGGTCACCGTGGGGTTTTTAGTGGGTAGGTCCCGCGCCTGTCGTTGTACGGGCGCGGGGAATCCCACACACGCCTCCCACCTCTCCCCAAGGAGGTGGGACGGAGTCTTTCGAAGATTTTCCCCACGACAAAAAAAAAAAAAAAAAAAAAAAAAAAAAAAGTTAGGTCTGGGATATGTCCGGGATTTGCCCTCATCAGGCTCATACTATCGCGTTTTTCACATACCTGTCGAACAGATCCCTGGCTTTTTCTGGTTTGGATCACGTACTAATGTGGTACCACACTGAAACAGTCCATTAAAACAGGTTTCGATCAATATTTTAGAGAATAACGCATTTTAGGTCTAGGTTAGGTCTGGGATTTGCTCTCATCAGGCTCGTACTTTCGCATATTTCTCATACTTGAGGGCCAGATTCTGGGCTTCTTCTGGTTTGGATCAGGTAGTAATGTGGTACCACACTGAAACAGTCCATTAAACCAGGTTTCGATCAATATTTTTGGGGACAACGCATTATAGGTATATGTTGGGCCTGGAATTTGCCCACACCAGGGTCATACTTTCACATTTTTCGCATACTTAATGGCCAGATCCCTGGCATATTCTGGTTTGGATCACGTCGTAAAGTGGTACCACACTGAAACAGTCAATTAAACCTGGTTTCGGTCAATATTTTATAGGATAACGCAAGTTAGGTCTGGGACAGGTCTGGGATTTGCACTCATCAGGGTCATATTTTCGCGTTTTTACATACTTTTTGAACAGATCCCTGGCTTTTTCTGGTTTGGATCACGTACTAATGTGGTACCACACTGAAACAGTTCATTAAACCTGGTTTCGATCAATATTTTAGAGCATACCGCATGTTAGGTCTAGTTTAGGCCAGGGATTTGCCCTCATCAGGGTCATCCTTTCGCAGTTTTGACATACATGTTGACCTGAGCGAGTGTTTTTTCTGCTTTGGATCACGTAGCAAAGTGGTACCGCACTAAAACAGGCCATTAAACCTGGTTTCGATAAATATTTTAGAGGATAACGCAAGTTATGTCTAGGATAGTCCAGGAATTTGCCCTCATCAGCTTCATACTTTCGCATTCTTCACATACTTGTTGAACAGATCCTGGGCTTTTCTGGATTAGATCACGTAGTAATGTGGTACCACACTGAAACAGGCCATTAAACCTGATTTCGATTAATATTTTAGATAACACACGTTAGGTCTAGGTTAGGTCTGGGATTTGCCCTCATCAGACTCATACTTTCGCATTCTTCACATAATTCTTGAACAGATCCTGGCTTTTTCTGGTTTGGATCACGTTCTAATGTGGTACCACACTGAGACAGTCCATTAAACGTGGTTTCCGTCAATATTTTAGAGGATTACTCATGTTAGGTCTAGGTTAGGTCTAGGATTTGCCCTCATCAGACTCATACTTTCGCATTCTTCACATAATTCTAGAACAGATCCTGGCTTTTTCTGGTTTGGATCACGTTCTAATGTGGTACCACACTGAGACAGTCCATTAAACGTGGTTTCGATCAATATTTTAGAGGATAACGCATGTTAGGTCTAGGTTAGGCCAGGGATTTGCCCTCATCAGGGTCATCCTTTCGCAGTGTTAACATACATGTTGACTTGATCGAGGGTTTTTTCTGCATTGGATCACGTAGTAAAGTGGTACCACACTAAAACTGTCCATTAAAACTGGATTCGATCAATATTTTATAGGATAACGCAAGTTATGTCTGGGATAGGTCTGGGATTTGCCCTCATCAGACTCATACATTCGCGTTTTTCTCATACTTGTTGAACATATCCTGGGTTTTTTCTGGTTTGGATCACGTAGTAATGTGGTACCACACTGAAACAGTCAATTAAACATGGTCTTGATAAATATTTCAGAGGATAACGCATGTTAGGTCTGGGCTAGGTCTAGGATTTGCCCTCATCAGGCTCATATTTTCGCATATTTCTCATTCTTGTTGGCTAGATTCTGGGCTTTTTCTGGATTGGATCACGTTGTAATGTGGCACCACACTGAAACTGTCAATTAAACCTGGTTTCCGTCAAAATTTTAGAGGATTACACATGTTAGGTCTGGGATTTGCTCTCATCAGGCTCGTACTTTCGCATTCTTCACATACTTGTTGAACAGATCCGGGGTTTTTTTCTGGTTTGGATCACGTAGTAATGTGGTGCCACACTGAAACAGTCGATTTAATCTGGTTTCGATCTCTATTTTTGAGGATAACGCATGTTAGGTCTAGGTTAGGTCTGGGATTTGCTCTCATCAGGCTCATACTTTCGCATATTTCTCATTCTTCTTGGCCAGATCCTAGGCTTCCACTGGTTTGGATCACGTAGTAATGTGGTACCACACTGCAACAGTGAATTAAACCTGGTCTTGATAAATATTTTAGAGGATAACGCGTGTTAGGTCTGGGTTAGGTCTAGGATTTGCCCTCATCAAACTCATACATTCGCATATTTCTCATACTTGTTGGCTAGATCCTGGGCTTTTTCTTGTTTCGATCACGTAGTAATGCTATACCCAAGTGAAACAGACCATTAAACCTGGATTCGATTAATATTTTAGAGGATAACACATGCTAAGTCTAGGTTAGGTCTGGGATTTGCCCTCATCAGGGTCACACTTTCGCAGTTTTAACATACATGTAAACCTGATCGAAGGTTTTTTCTGCTTTGGATCACGTAGTAAAGTGGTACCACACTGGAACAGTCAATTAAACCAGGTTTCGACCAATATTTTAGAGGATAACACATGTTAGGTCTAGGTTAGGTCTAGGATTTGCCCTCATCAGTCTCATACTTTCGCATACTTCACATAATTCTTGAACAGATCCGGGGTTTTTTTCTGGTTTGGATCACGTAGTAATGTGGTGCCACACTGAAACAGTCGATTAAACCTGGTTTCGATCAATATTTTAGAGGATAACGCATGTTAGGTCTAGGTTAGGTCTCGGATTTGCTCTCATCAGGCTCATACTTTCGCATATTTCTCATTCTTCTTGGCCAGATCCTAGGCTTCCACTGGCTTGGATCACGTAGTAATGTGGTACCACACTGCAACAGTCCATTAAACCTGGTTTCGATCAATATTTTAGAGGATAACGCATGTTAGGTCTAGGTTAGGTCTCGGATTTGCTCTCATCAGGCTCATACTTTCGCATATTTCTCATTCTTCTTGGCCAGATCCTAGGCTTCCACTGGCTTGGATCACGTAGTAATGTGGTACCACACTGCAACAGTCAATTAAACCTGGTCTTGATAAATATTTTAGAGGATAACGCGTGTTAGGTCTGGGTTAGGTCTTGGATTTGCCCTCTTCAGGCTCATACTTTAACATATTTCTTATACTTGTTGGCTAGATCCTGGGCTTTTTCTTGTTTCGATCACGTAGTAATGCGGTACCCAACTGAAACAGACCATTAAACCTGATTTCGATTAATATTTTAGAGGATAACACATGTTAAGTCTAGATTAGGTCTGGGATTTGCCCTCATCAGGGTCACACTTTCGCATATTTCTCATACTTGAACACATCCTGGATTTTTTCTGTTTTCGACCACGTAGTAATGTGGTACCACAGTGAAACAGTCGATTAAACCGGGTTTCGATCAATATTTTTGAGGATAACGCATGTTAGGTCTAGGTTAGGCCTGGGAATTTCCTCATCAGACACATACTTTCGCATTCTTCACATACTTGTTGAACTGATCCTGGGCTTTTCTGGATTGGATCACGTAGTAATGTGGTACCACACTGAAACAGTCAATTAATCCTCGTTACGATCAATATTTTTGTGTATAACGCACGTTAGGACTAGGTTAGGCCTGGGATTTTCCCTCATCAGACTCATACTTTCGCATTCTTAACATACTTCTTGAACAGATCATGGGCTTTTTCTGGTTTGGATCACGTAGTAATGTGGTACCACACTGAAACAGTCCATTAAACCTGGTTTCGATCAATATTTTAGAGGATAACGCATGTTAGGTCTAGGTTAGGTCTGAGATTTGCTCTCATCAGGCTCATACTTTCGCATATTTCTCATTCTGCTTGGCCAGATCCTAGGCTTCCACTGGCTTGGATCACGTAGTAATGTGGTACCACACTGCAACAGTCAATTAAACCTGGTCTTGATAAATATTTTAGAGGATAACGCGTGTTAGGTCTGGGTTAGGTCTTGGATTTGCCCTCATCAGGCTCATACTTTAACATATTTCTTATAATTGTTGGCTAGATCCTGGGCTTTTTCTGGATTGGCCAATGTGGTAATGTGGTGCCACACTGAAACTGTCATTTAGACGTGGTTTCCGCCAATATATTAGAGGATAACACATGTTAGATCTAGGTTAGGTCTAGGATTTGCCCTCATCAGTCTCATACTTTCGCATACTTCACATAATTCTTGAACAGATCCTGGGTTTTTTCTTGTTTCGATCTCGTAGTAATGCGGTACCCAACTGAAACAGACCATTAAACCTGGTTTCGATTAATATTTTAGAGGATAACACATGTTAAGTCTAGGTTAGGTCTGGGATTTGCCCTCATCAGGGTCACACTTTCGCTTATTTCTCATACTTGAACAGATCCTGGGTTTTTTCTGTTTTCGACCACGTAGTAATGTGGTACCACAGTGAAACAGTCGATTAAACCGGGTTTCGATCAATATTTTTGAGGATAACGCATGTTAGGTCTAGGTTAGGCCTGGGATTTTCCCTCATCAGACACATACTTTCGCATTCCTCACATACTTGTTGAACTGATCCTGGGCTTTTCTGGATTGGATCACGTAGTAATGTGGTCCCACACTGAAACAGTCAATTAATCCTCGTTACGATCAATATTTTTGAGTATAACGCACGTTACGACTAGGTTGGGCCAGGAATTTTCCCACATCAGACTCATATTTTCGCAGTTTTAACATACATGTTGACCAGAGCGAGGGTTTTTTCTGCTTTGGATCACGTAGCAAAGTGGTACCACACTGAAACAGTCGATTAAACCTGGTTTCGATGAATATTTTAGAGGATAACGCATGTTATGTCTAGGTTAGGCCTGGGATTTTCCCTCATCAGACACATACTTTCGCATTCTTCATATACTTCTTGAACAGATCCTGGTTTTTTTCTGGTTTCGATCACGTAGTAATGTGGTACCACGCTGAAACAGCCATTAAACCTGATTTCGATTGATATTTTAGATAACGCATGTTATGTCTGGGCTAGGTCTAGGATTTGCCCTCATCAGGGTCATCCTTTCGCAGTTTTAACATACATGTTGACCTGATCGAGGGTTTTTTCTGGTTTCGATCACGTAGTAAAGTGGTACCACACTGAAACTGTCCATTAAAACTGGATTCGATCAATATTTCAGAGGATAACGCAAGTTATGTCTGGGATAGGTCTGGGATTTGCCCTCATCAGGCTCATACTATCGCGTTTTTCACATACTTGTTGAACAGATCCTGGGTTTTTTCTGCACTGGATCACGTAGTATTGTGGTACCAGACTGAAACAGTCAATTAAACATGGTCTTGATAAACATTTCAGAGGATAACGCATGTTAGGTCTGGGCTAGGTCTAGGATTTGCCGTCATCAGGCTCATACTTTCGCATATTTCTCATACTTGTTGGCTAGATCCTGGGTTTTTTCTGTTTTCGATCACGTAGTAAAGTGGTACCACACTGAAACTATCCATTAAAACTGGTTTCGATCAATATTTTAGAGGATAACTCATGTTATGTCTGGGCTAGGTCTGGGATTTGCCCTCTTCAGGGTCATCCTTTCGCAGTTTTAACATACATGTTGACCTGAGCGAGGGTTTTTTCTGCTTTGAATCACGTAGCAAAGTGGTACCACACTGAAACAGTCGATTAAACCTGGTTTCGATGAATATTTTAGAGGATAACGCAAGTTATGTCTGGGATAGGTCTGGGATTTTCCCTCATGGGGCTCATACTTTCGCAAATATTTCTCATACTTGAACAGATCCTGGGTTTTTTCTGTTTGCGACCACGTAGTAATGTGGTACCACACTGAAACAGTCGATTAGACCTGGTTTCGATCAATATATTTAAGGATAACGCATGTTAGGTCTAAGTTAGGCCTGGGATTTTCACTCATCAGACTCATCCTTTCGCAATCTGCACATACTTGTTGAACAGATCCTGGGTTTTTTCTGTTTTCGATCACGTAGTAATGTGATATCACACTGAAACAGTCGATTAAACCTGGTTTCGATCAATATTTTAGAGGATAACGCAAGTTATGTCTGGGATAGGTCTGGGATTTGCCCTCATCAGGCTCATACTTTCGCGTTTTGCACATACGTGTTGAAGAGATCCTGGGCTTCTTCTGGTTTGGATCACGTAGTAATGTGGTACCACACTGAAACCGTCAATTAATCCTCGTTACGATCAATATTTTAGAGGATAACGCACGTTAGGACTAGGTTGGGCCAGGAATTTTCCCTCATCAGACTCATACTTTCGCATTCTTCACATACATCTTGAACAGATCCTGGGTTTTTTCTGGTTTGGATCACGTAGTAATGTGGTACCACACTGAAACAGTCCATTAAACCTGATTTCGATCAATATTTTAGAGGATAACTCACGTTAGACCTGGGTTAGGTCTAGGATTTGCCCTCATCAGGCTCATACTTTCGCATATTTCTCATACTTGAACAGATCCTGGGTGTTTTCTGTTTTCGACCACGTAGTAATGTGGTACCACAGTGAAACAGTCGATTAAACCGGGTTTCGATGAATATTTTTGAGGATAACGCATGTTAGGTCTAGGTTAGGCCTGGGATTTTCCCTTATCAGACACATACTTTCGCATTCTTCACATACATGTTGAACTGATCCTGGGCTTTTCTGGATTGGATCACGTAGTAATGTGGTACCACACTGAAACAGTCAATTAATCCTCGTTACGATCAATATTTTTGTGGATACCGCATGCTAGGTCTAGCTTAGGCCAGGGATTTGCCCTCATCAGGGTCATACTTTCGCAGTTTTAACATACATGTCGACCTGATCGAGGATTTTTTGTGCATTTGATCACGTAGTAAAGTGGTACCACACTGAAACTGTTCATTAAACCTGGTTCCGATTAATATTTTAGAGGATAACACATGTTAAGTCTAGGTTAGGTCTGGGATTTGCCCTCATCAGACACATACTTTCGCATTCTTCACATACTTATTGAACTGATCCTGGGCTTTTCTGGATTGGATCACGTAGTAATGTGGTTCCACACTGAAACTGTCAGTTAAACCTGGTTTCCGTCAACATTTTACAGGATAACACATGTTAGGTCTAGGTTAGGCCAGGGATTTGCCCTCATCAGGGTCATCCTTTCGCATATTTCTCGTACTTGTTGTCTAGATCCTTGGTTTTTTCTGGTTTCGATCACGTAGTAATGTGGTACCACGCTGAAACAGACCATTAAACCTAGTTTCGATTAATATTTTAGTGGATAACACATGTTAGGTCTGGGTTAGGCCTGGGATTTGCCCTCATCAGGGTCATACTTTCGCAGTTTTAACATACATGTCGACCTGATCGAGGGTTTTTTGTGCATTTGATCACGGAGTAAAGTGGTACCACACTGAAACTGTCCATTAAACCTGGTTCCGATCAATATTTTATAGGATAACGCAAGTTAGGTCTGGGACAGGTCTGGGATTTGCACTCACCAGGGTCATATTTTCGCAGTTTTAACATACATGTTGACCAGAGCGAGGGTTTTTTCTGCTTTGGGTCACGTAGCAAAGTGGTACCACACTGAAACAGTCCATTAAACCTGGTTTCGATGAATATTTCAGAGGATAACGCATGTTATGTCTAGGTTAGGCCTGGGATTTTCCCTCATCAGACACATACTTTCGCATTCCTCATATACTTCTTGAACAGATCCTGGTTTTTTTCTGGATTCGATCACGTAGTAATGTGGTACCACGCTGAAACAGACCATAAAACCTGATTTCGATTAATATTTTACATAACGCATGTTATGTCTGGGCTAGGTCTAGGATTTGCCCTCATCAGGGTCATCCTTTCGCAGTTTTAACATACATGTTGACCTGATCGAGGGTTTTTTCTGCATTGCATCACGTAGTAAAGTGGTACCACACTAAAACTGTCCATTAAAACTGGATTCGATCAATATTTTAGAGGATAACGCAAGTTATGTGTGGGATAGGTCTGGGATTTGCCCTCATCAGGCTCATACTATTGCGTTTTTCACATACTTGTTGGACAGATCCTGGGTTTTTTCTGCACTGGATCACGTAGTAGTATGGTACCAGACTGAAACAGTCAATTAAACATGGTCTTGATAAATATTTCAGAGGATAACGCATGTTAGGTCTGGGCTAGGTCTGGGATTTGCCCTCATGGGGCTCATACTTTCGCATATTTCTCATACTTGTTGGCTAGATCCTGGGTTTTTTCTGGATTCGATCACTTAGTAATGTGGTACCACACTGAAACAGTCCATTAAACCTGATTTCGATCAATATTTTAGAGGATAACGCTCTTTAGACCTGGGTTAGGTCTAGGATTTGCCCTCATTAGGCTCATACTTTCGCATATTTCTCATACTTGAACAGATCCTGGGATTTTTCTGTTTGCGACCACGTAGTAATGTGGTACCACACTGATACAGTCGATTAGACCTGGTTTCGATCAATATATTTGAGGATAACGCATGTTAGGTCTAAGTTAGGCCTGGGATTTTCACTCATCAGACTCATCCTTTCGCAATCTTCACATACTTGTTGAACAGATCCTGGGTTTTTTCTGTTTTCGATCACGTAGTAATGTGGTATCACACTGAAACAGTCGATTAGACCTGGTTTCGATAAATATTTTAGAGGATAACGCAAGTTATGTCTGGGATAGGTCTGGGATTTGCCCTCATCAGGCTCATACTTTCGCGTTTTGCACATACGTGTTGAAGAGATCCTGGGCTTTTTCTGGTTTGGATCACGTAGTAATGTGGTACCACACTGAAACCGTCAATTAATCCTCGTTACGATCAATATTTTAGAGGATAACGCACGTTAGGACTAGGTTGGGCCAAGAATTTTCCCTCATCAGCTTCATGCTTTCGCATTCTTCACATACTTCTTGAACAGATCCAGGGTTTTTTCTGGTTTGGATCACGTAGTAATGTGGTACCACGCTGAAACAGACCATTAAACCTGATTTCGATTAATATTTTGGAGGATAACACACGCTAGGTCTAGGTTAGGTGGGGATTTGCCCTCATCAGGGTCATACTTTCGCAGTTTTAACATACATGCTGACCTGATCGAGGGTTTTTTTCTGCATTGGATCACGTAGTAATGTGGTACCACACTGAAACAGTCAATTAAACATGGTCTTGATAAATATTTCAGAGGATAACGCATGTTAGTTCTGGGCTAGGTCTAGGATTTGCCCTCATCAGGCTCATACTTTCGCATATTTCTCATTCTTGTTGAACAGATCCTGGGCTTTTTCTGGTTTGGATCACGTAGTAATGTGGAACCACACTGAAACAGTCAATTAAACATGGTCTTGATAAATATTTTAGAGGATAACGCAAGTTAGGTCTGGGATAGGTCTGGGATTTGCCCTCATAAGGGTCATATTCTCGCATTTTTCACATACTTGTTGAACAGATCCTGGGATTTTTTCTGGTTTGGATCACGTAGTAATGTTGTACCACACTGAAACAGTCAATTAAACCTGGTCTTGATAAATATTTTAGAGGATAACGCGTGTTAGGTCTGGGTTAGGTCTAGGATTTACCCTCATCAGGCTCATAGTTTCGCATATTTCTCATACTTGTTGGCCAGATCCTAGGCTTCCACTGGTTTGGATCACGTAGTAATGTGGTACCACACTGAAACAGTCAATTAAACCTGGTTTCGATTAATATTTTAATGGATAACGCATGTTAGGTCTAGGTTAGGCCTGGGATTTTCCCTCATCAGACTCTTACTTTCGCGTTTTTCACATACTTGTTGAACAGATCCTGGGTTTTTTCTGGTTTGGATCACGTAGTAACGTGGTACCACACTGAAACAGTCAATTAATCCTGGTTACGATCAATATTTTAGAGGATAACGCACGGTAGGACTTGGATAGGCCAGGAATTTTCCCTCATCAGACTCATACTTTCGCATTCTTCACATACTTCTTGAACAGGTCCTGGGTTTTTTCTGATTTGGATCATGTAGTAATGTGGTACCACACTGAAACAGTCAATTAAACCTGGTCTTGATAAATATTTTAGAGGATAACGCGTATTAGGTCTGGGTTAGGACTAGGATTTGCCCTCATCAGGCTCATACTTTCGCGTTTTTCACATACTTGTTGAACAGATACTAGGTTTTTTCTGGTTTGGATCACGTAGTAATGTGGAACCACACTGAAACAGTCAATTAAACATGGTCTTGATAAATATTTTATACGATAACGCAAGTTATGTCTGGGATAGGTCTGGGATTTGCCCTCATCAGGCTCATACTTTCGCGTTTTTCACATACTTGTCGAACAGATACTAGGTTTTTTCTGGTTTGGATCACGTAGTAATGTGGAACCACACTGAAACAGTCAATTAAACCTGGTTTCGATCAATATTTTAGAGGATAACGCAAGTGAGGTCTGGGACAGGTCTGGGATTTGCCCTCATCAGGGTCATATTTTAGCATTTTTCACATACTTGTTGAACAGATCCTGGGATTTTTTCTGGTTTGGATCACGTAGTAATGTGGTACCACACCGAAACAATCAATTAAACCTGGTCTTGATAAATATTTTAGAGGATAACGCGTATTAGGTCTGGGTTAGGACTAGGATTTGCGCTCATCAGGCTCATACTTTCGCATTTTTCACATACTTTTTGAACAGATCCTGGGATTTTTTCTGGTTTGGATCACGTAGTAATGTGGTACCACACTGAAACAGTCAATTAAACCTGGTCTTGATAAATATTTTAGAGGATAACGCGTGTTAGGTCTGGGTTGGGTCTAGGATTTGCCCTCATCAGGCTCATACTTTCGCATATTTCTCATACTTGTTTGCTAGATCCTGGGCCTTTTCTGGATTGGATCACGTTGTAGTGTTGTACCACGCTGAAACTCTTATTTAAACGTGGTTTCCGTCAATATTTTAGAGGATAACACATGTTAGGTCTAGGATTTGCCCTCATCAGTCTCATACTTTCGCATTCTTCACATACTTGTTGAACGGATCCTGGGTTTTTTCTGGTTTGGATCACGTAGTAATGTGGGACCACACTGAAACAGTCAATTAAACCTGGTTTCGATCAATATTTTAGAGAATAATTCATGTTAGGTCTAGGTTAGGTCTGGGATTTGCTCTCATCAGGCTCATTCTTTCGCATATTTCTCATACTTGATGGCTAGATCCTGGGCTTTTTCTGGATTGCATCTCGTAGTAATGAAGTGCAACACTGAAACAGTCAATTAAACCTGGTTTCCATCAATATCTTAGAGGACAACGCAAGTTAGGTCTGGGATAGGTCTGGGACTTGCCCTCATCACGCTCATACTTTCGCGTTTTTGACATACTTGTTGAACAGATCCTGGGTTTTTTCTGGTTTGGATCACGTAGTAGTGTGGTACCACACTGAAACAGTCCATTAAACCAGGTTTGGATCAATATTTTAGAGGATAACGCATGTTAGGTCTAGGTTAGGTCGGGGATTTTCACTCATCAGACTCATACTTTCGCATTCTCCACATACTTGTTGAACGGATCCTGGGTTTTTTCTGGTTTGGATCACGTAGTAATGTGGTACCACACTGAAACAGTCGATTGAACCTGGTTTCGATCAGTATTTTAGAGGATAACGCAACATAAGTCTGGGATAGGTCTGGGATTTGCCCTCATCAGGCTCATACTTTCGCGTTTTTCACATACTTGTTGAACAGATACTAGGTTTTTTCTGGTTTGGATCACGTAGTAATGTGGAACCACACTGAAACAGTCAATTAAACATGGTCTTGATAAATATTTTATACGATAACGCAAGTTATGTCTGGGATAGGTCTGGGATTTGCCCTCATCAGGCTCATACTTTCGCGTTTTTCACATACTTGTCGAACAGATACTAGGTTTTTTCTGGTTTGGATCACGTAGTAATGTGGAACCACACTGAAACAGTCAATTAAACCTGGTTTCGATCAATATTTTAGAGGATAACGCAAGTTAGGTCTGGGACAGGTCTGGGATTTGCCCTCATCAGGGTCATATTTTAGCATTTTTCACATACTTGTTGAACAGATCCTGGGATTTTTTCTGGTTTGGATCACGTAGTAATGTGGTACCACACCGAAACAATCAATTAAACCTGGTCTTGATAAATATTTTAGAGGATAACGCGTATTAGGTCTGGGTTAGGACTAGGATTTGCCCTCATCAGGCTCATACTTTCGCATTTTTCACATACTTTTTGAACAGATCCTGGGATTTTTTCTGGTTTGGATCACGTAGTAATGTGGTACCACACTGAAACAGTCAATTAAACCTGGTCTTGATAAATATTTTAGAGGATAACGCGTGTTAGGTTTGGGTTGGGTCTAGGATTTGGCCTCATCAGGCTCATACTTTCGCATATTTCTCATACTTGTTTGCTAGATCCTGGGCCTTTTCTGGATTGGATCACGTTGTAGTGTTGTACCACGCTGAAACTCTTATTTAAACGTGGTTTCCGTCAATATTTTAGAGGATAACACATGTTAGGTCTAGGTTAGGTCTAGGATTTGCCCTCATCAGTCTCATACTTTCGCATTCTTCACATAATTCTTGAACAGATCCTGAGTTTTTTCTTGTTTCGATCACGTAGTAATGTGGCACCACACTGAAACAGACCATTAAACTTGGTTTCAATTAATATTTTAGAGGAGAACACATGTTAAGTCTAGGTTAGGTCTGGGATTTGCCCTCATCAGGGTCATCCTTTCGCAGTTTTAACATACATGGAAACCTGATCGATGGTTTTTTCTGCTTTGGATCACGTCGTAAAGTGGTACCACACTGAAACAGTCAATTATACCTGGTTTCGATCAATATTTTATAGGATAACGCAAGTTATGTCTGGGATAGGTCTGGGATTTGTCCTCATCAGGCTCATACTTTCGCGTTTTTCACATACTTGTTGAACAGATCCTGGGTTTTTTCTGGTTTGGATCACGTAGTAATGTGGAACCACACTGAAACAGTCAATTAAACATGGTCTTGATAAATATTTTAGAGGATAACACAAGTTAGGTCTGGGATAGGTCTGTTATTTGCCCTCATCAGGGTCATATTTTCGCATTTTTCACATACTTGTTGAACAGATACTAGGTTTTTTCTGGTTTGGATCACGTAGTAATGTGGTACCACACTGAAACAGTCAATTAAACATGGTCTTGATAGATATTTTAGAGGATAACGCGTGTTAGGTCTGGGTTAGGTCTAGGATATGCCCTCATGAGGCTCATACTTTCGCATATTTCTCATACTTGTTTGCTAGATCCTGGGCCTTTTCTGGATTGGATCACGTTGTAATGTTGTACCACACTGAAACTGTCATTTAAACGTGGTTTCCGTCAATATTTTTGAGGATAACACATGTTAGGTCTAGGTTAGGTCTAGGATTTGCCCTCATCAGGCTCATACTTCCGCGTTTTTCACATACTTGTTGAACAGATACTAGGTTTTTTCTGGTTTGGATCACGTAGTAATGTGGTACCACACTGAAACAGTCAATTAAACATGGTCTTGATAAATATTTCAGAGGACAACGCATGTTAGGTCTGGGCTAGGTCTAGGATTTGCCCTCATCAGGCTCATACTTTCGCATATTTCTCATTCTTGTTGCCTAGATCCTGGGCTTTTTCTGTATTGGATCACGTAGTAATGTGGTACCACACTGAAACAGTCAATTAATCCTGGTTACGATCAATATTTTAGAGGATAACGAACTTTAGGACTAGGTTAGGCCAGGAATTTTCCCTCATCAGACTCATACTTTCGCATTCTTCACATACTTCTTGAACAGATCCTGGGTTTTTTCTGGTTTGGATCACGTAGTAATGTGGTACCACACTGAAGCAGTCCATTAAACCTGATTTCGATCAATATTTTAGAGGATAACGCACGTTAGGTCTGGGTTAGGTCTGGGATTTGCCCTCATCGGGCTCATACTTTCGCGTTTTTCACATACTTGTTGAACAGATCCTGGGTTTTTTCTGGTTTGGATCACGTAGTAATGTGGAACAACACTGAAACAGTCAATTAAACATGGTCTTGATAAATATTTTAGAGGATAACGCGTGTTAGGTGTAGGTTAGGTCTAGGATTTGCCCTCATCAGGCTCATACTTTCGCATATTTCTCATACTTGTTGGCCAGATCCTAGGCTTCCACTGGTTTGGATCACGTAGTAATGTGGTACCACACTGAAACAGTCAATTAAACGTGGTCTCGATAGATATTTTAGAGGATAACGCGTGTTAGGTCTGGGTTAGGTCTAGGATTTGCCCTCATCAGGCTCATACTTTCGCATAACTCTCGTACTTGTTTGCTAGATCCTGGGCCTTTTCTGGATTGGATCACGTTGTAATGTGGTACCACACTGAAACTGTCATTTAAACGTGGTTTCCCTCATATTTTAGAGGATAACACATGTTAGGTCTAGGTTAGGTCTAGGATTTGCCATCATCAGTCTCATCTTTCGCATTCTTCACATAATACTTGAACAGATCCTGGGTTTTTTCTTGTTTCGATCACGTAGTAATGTGGGACCACACTGAAACAGACCATTAATACTGATTTCGATTATTATTTTAGAGGATAACACACGTTAGGTCTAGGTTAGGTCTGGGATTTGCCCTCATCAGGGTCATACTTTCGGAGTTTTAACATACATGTTGACCTGATCGAGGGTTTTTTCTGCATTGGATCACGTAGTAAAGTGGTACCACACTAAAACTTTCCAATAAAACAGGATTCGATCAATATTTTATAGGATAACGCATGTTATGTCTGAGATAGGTCTGGGATTTGCCCTCATCAGGCTCATACTTTCGCGATTTTCACATACTTGTTGAACAGATACTTGGTTTTTTTCTGGTTTGGATCACGTAGTAATGTGGTACCACACTGAAACAGTCAATTAAACATGGTCTTGATAAATATTTCAGAGGATAACGCATGTTAGGTCTGGGCTAGGTCTAGGATTTGCCCTCATCAGACTCATACTTTCGCATTCTTCACATACTTGTTGACGAGATCCTGGGCTTTTTCTGGTTTGGATCACGTAGTAATGTGGTACCACACTGAAACAGTCAATTAAACATGGTCTTGATAAATATTTTATAGGATAACGCAAGTTATGTCTGGGATAGGTCTGGGATTTGCCCTCATCAGGCTCATACTTTCGCATATTTCTCATACTTGTTGAACATATCCTGGGTTTCTTCTGGTTTGGATCACGTAGTAATGTGGTACCACACTGAAACAGTCAATTAAACTTGGTTTCGATTAATATTTTAGTGGATAACGCATGTTAGGTCTAGGTTAGGCCTGGGATTTTCCCTCATCAGACTCATACTTTCGCATTCTTCAGATACTTCTTGAACAGATCCTGGGTTTTTTCTGTTTTCATTCCCGTAGTAATGTGGTACCACACTGAAACAGTCGATTAAACCTGGTTTCGATCAATATTTTAGAGGATCACGCATGTTATGTCTAGGTTAGGCCAGGGATTTTCCCTCATCGGACTCATACTTTTGT
Source organism: Colletes latitarsis (assembly GCF_051014445.1). NCBI lineage: Eukaryota > Metazoa > Arthropoda > Insecta > Hymenoptera > Colletidae > Colletes > Colletes latitarsis. Next base: position 9,678,407 of record NC_135136.1, on the reverse strand, counting down.
ATTCTTCACATACTTGTTGAACTGATCCTGGGCTTTTCTGGATTGGATCACGTTGTAATGCTGTACCACACTGAAACTGTCATTTAAACGTGGTTTCCGTCAATATTTTAGAGGATAACACATGTTAGGTCTAGGTTAGGTCTAGGATTTGCACTCATCAGTCTCATACTTTCGCATTCTTTACATAATTCCTGAACAGATCCTGGGTTTTTTCTTGTTTCGATCACGTAGTAATGTGGGACCACACTGCAACAGACCCAACCAAACCAGAAAAAACCCAGGATCTGTTCAACGACTATGTGAAGTGTGCGAAAGTATGAGTCTGATGAGGGCAAATCCCAGACCTATCCCAGACCTAACATGCGTTATCCTCCAAAATATTTATCAAGACCAGGTTTTATTGATTGTTTCAGTGTGGACCCACATTACTACGTGATCCAAACTAGAAAAAACCCAGGATCCGTTCAACAAGTATGTGAAGAATGCGAAAGTATGAGTCTGATGAGTGAAAATCCCAGACCTAACCTAGACCTAAGATGCGTTATCCTCTAAAATATTGATCCAAACCAGGTTTAATGGACTGTTTCAGTGTGGTACCACACTACTACGTGATCCAAACCAGAAAAAACCCAGGATCTCTTCAACAAGTATGTGAAAAACGCGAAAGTATGAGTCTGATGAGGTCAAATCCCAGACCTATCCCAGACTTATGTTGCGTTATCCTCTAAAATACTGATCGAAACCAGGTTCAATCGACTGTTTCAGTGTGGTACCACATTACTACGTGATCCAAACCAGAAAAAACCCAGGATCCGTTCAACAAGTATGTGGAGAATGCGAAAGTATGAGTCTGACGAGTGAAAATCCCCGACCTAACCTAGACCTAACATGCGTTATCCTCTAAAATATTGATCCAAACCTGGTTTAATGGACTGTTTCAGTGTGGTACCACACTACTACGTGATCCAAACCAGAAAAAACCCAGGATCTGTTCAACAAGTATGTCAAAAACGCGAAAGTATGAGCGTGATGAGGGCAAGTCCCAGACCTATCCCAGACCTAACTTGCGTTGTCCTCTAAGATATTGATGGAAACCAGGTTTAATTGACTGTTTCAGTGTTGCACTTCATTACTACGAGATGCAATCCAGAAAAAGCCCAGGATCTAGCCATCAAGTATGAGAAATATGCGAAAGAATGAGCCTGATGAGAGCAAATCCCAGACCTAACCTAGACCTAACATGAATTATTCTCTAAAATATTGATCGAAACCAGGTTTAATTGACTGTTTCAGCGTGGTACCACATTACTACGTGATACAATCCAGAAACAGCCCAGGATCTAGCCATGAAGTATGAGAAATATGCGAAAGTATGAGCCTGATGAGGGCAAATCCTAGACCTAACCCAGACCTAACATGCGTTATACTCTGAAATATTTATCAAGATCAGGTTTAATTGAATGTTTCAGTGTGGTACCACATTACTACGTGAACCAAACCAGAAAAAACCCAGGATCCGTTCAACAAGTATGTGAAGAATGCGAAAGTATGAGTCTGATGAGTGAAAATCCCAGGGCTAACCTAGACCTAACATGCGTTATCCTCTAAAAATATTGATCCAAACCAGGTTTAATTGACTGTTTCAGTGTGGTACCACATTACTACATGATCCAATCCAGAAATAGCCCAGGATCCAGCCATGAAGTATGAGAAATATGCGAAAGTATGAGCCTGATGAGGGCAAATCCCAGACCTAACCTAGACCTAACATGAATTATTCTCTAAGATATTGATCAAAACCAGGTTTAATTGACTGTTTCAGTGTGGTACCACATTACTACGTGATCCAAACCAGAAAAAACACAGGATCCGTTCAACAAGTATGTGAAGAATGCGAAAGTATGAGTCTGATGAGTGAAAATCCCAGACCTAACCTAGACCTAACATGAATTATTCTCCAATATATTGATCGAAACCAGGTTTAATTGACTGTTTCCGTGTGGTCCCACATTACTACGTGATCCAAACCAGAAAAAACCCAGGATCCGTTCAACAAGTATGTGAAGAATGCGAAAGTAAGAGTCTGATGAGTGAAAATCCCAGGCCTAACCTAGACCTAACATGCGTTATCCTCAAAAATATTGATCGAAACCTGGTTTAATCGACTGTTTCAGTGTGGTACCACATTACTATGCGATCCAAACCAGAAAATAACCCAGGATCTGTTCAACGAGTATGTGAAAAACGCGAATGTATGAGCCTGATGTGGGCAAATCCCAGACCTATCTCAGACCTAACTTGCGTTGTCCTCTAAGATATTGATGGAATCCAGGTTTAATTGACTGTTTCAGTGTTGTACTTCATTACTACGTTATGCAATCCAGAAAAAGCCCAGGATCTAGCCATCAAGTATGAGAATTATGCGAAAGAATGAGCCTGATGAGAGCAAATCCCAGACCTAACCTAGACCTAACATGAATTATTCTCTAATATATTGATCGAAACCAGGTTTAATTGACTGTTTCCGTGTGGTCCCACATTACTACGTGATCCAAACCAGCAAAAACCCCGGATCCGTTCAACAAGTATGAGAAGAATGCGAAAGTATGAGACTGATGAGTGAAAATCCCAGGCCTAACCTAGACCTAACATGCGTTATCCTCAAAAATATTGATCGAAACCTGGTTTAATCGACTGTTTCAGTGTGGTAACACATTACTATGCGATCCAAACCAGAAAAAACCCAGGATCTCTTCAACAAGTATGTGAAAAACGCGAAAGTATGAGTCTGATGAGGTCAAATCCCAGACCTATCCCAGACTTATGTTGCGTTATCCTCTAAAATACTGATCGAAACCAGCTTCAATCGACTGTTTCAGTGTGGTACCACATTACTACGTGATCCAAACCAGAAAAAACACAGGATCCGTTCAACAAGTATGTGAAGAATGCGAAAGTATGAGTCTGATGAGTGAAAATCCCAGGCCTAACCTAGACCTAACATGAATTATTCTCTAATATATTGATCGAAACCAGGTTTAATTGACTGTTTCCGTGTGGTCCCACATTACTACGTGATCCAAACCAGAAAAAACCCAGGATCCGTTCAACAAGTATGTGAAGAATGCGAAAGTAAGAGTCTGATGAGTGAAAATCCCAGGCCTAACCTAGACCTAACATGCGTTATCCTCAAAAATATTGATCGAAACCTGGTTTAATCGACTGTTTCAGTGTGGTACCACATTACTATGCGATCCAAACCAGAAAATAACCCAGGATCTGTTCAACGAGTATGTGAAAAACGCGAATGTATGAGCCTGATGTGGGCAAATCCCAGACCTAACCCAGACCTAACTTGCGTTGTCCTCTAAGATATTGATGGAAACCAGGTTTAATTGACTGTTTCAGTGTTGCACTTCATTACTACGAGATGCAATCCAGAAAAAGCCCAGGATCTAGCCATCAAGTATGAGAAATATGCGAAAGAATGAGCCTGATGAGAGCAAATCCCAGACCTAACCTAGACCTAACATGAATTATTCTCTAAAATATTGATCGAAACCAGGTTTAATTGACTGTTTCAGTGTGGTCCCACATTACTACGTGATCCAAACCAGAAAAAACCCAGGATCCGTTCAACAAGTATGTGAAGAATGCGAAAGTATGAGTCTGATGAGTGAAAATCCCCGACCTAACCTAGACCTAACATGCGTTATCCTCTAAAATATTGATCCAAACCTAGTTTAATGGACTGTTTCAGTGTGGTACCACACTACTACGTGATCCAAACCAGAAAAAACCCAGGATCTGTTCAACAAGTATGTGAAGAATGCGAATGTAAGAGTCTGATGAGTGAAAATCCCAGGCCTAACCTAGACCTAACATGCGTTATCCTCAAAAATATTGATCGAAACCTGGTTTAATCGACTGTTTCAGTGTGGTACCACATTACTATGCGATCCAAACCAGAAAATAACCCAGGATCTGTTCAACGAGTATGTGAAAAACGCGAATGTATGAGCCTGATGTGGGCAAATCCCAGACCTATCTCAGACCTAACTTGCGTTGTCCTCTAAGATATTGATGGAATCCAGGTTTAATTGACTGTTTCAGTGTTGTACTTCATTACTACGTTATGCAATCCAGAAAAAGCCCAGGATCTAGCCATCAAGTATGAGAAATATGCGAAAGAATGAGCCTGATGAGAGCAAATCCCAGACCTAACCTAGACCTAACATGAATTATTCTCTAATATATTGATCGAAACCAGGTTTAATTGACTGTTTCCGTGTGGTCCCACATTACTACGTGATCCAAACCAGCAAAAACCCAGGATCCGTTCAACAAGTATGAGAAGAATGCGAAAGTATGAGACTGATGAGTGAAAATCCCAGGCCTAACCTAGACCTAACATGCGTTATCCTCAAAAATATTGATCGAAACCTGGTTTAATCGACTGTTTCAGTGTGGTAACACATTACTATGCGATCCAAACCAGAAAAAACCCAGGATCTCTTCAACAAGTATGTGAAAAACGCGAAAGTATGAGTCTGATGAGGTCAAATCCCAGACCTATCCCAGACTTATGTTGCGTTATCCTCTAAAATACTGATCGAAACCAGCTTCAATCGACTGTTTCAGTGTGGTACCACATTACTACGTGATCCAAACCAGAAAAAACACAGGATCCGTTCAACAAGTATGTGAAGAATGCGAAAGTATGAGTCTGATGAGTGAAAATCCCAGGCCTAACCTAGACCTAACATGAATTATTCTCCAATATATTGATCGAAACCAGGTTTAATTGACTGTTTCCGTGTGGTCCCACATTACTACGTGATCCAAACCAGAAAAAACCCAGGATCCGTTCAACAAGTATGTGAAGAATGCGAAAGTAAGAGTCTGATGAGTGAAAATCCCAGGCCTAACCTAGACCTAACATGCGTTATCCTCAAAAATATTGATCGAAACCTGGTTTAATCGACTGTTTCAGTGTGGTACCACATTACTATGCGATCCAAACCAGAAAATAACCCAGGATCTGTTCAACGAGTATGTGAAAAACGCGAATGTATGAGCCTGATGTGGGCAAATCCCAGACCTATCTCAGACCTAACTTGCGTTGTCCTCTAAGATATTGATGGAATCCAGGTTTAATTGACTGTTTCAGTGTTGTACTTCATTACTACGTTATGCAATCCAGAAAAAGCCCAGGATCTAGCCATCAAGTATGAGAATTATGCGAAAGAATGAGCCTGATGAGAGCAAATCCCAGACCTAACCTAGACCTAACATGAATTATTCTCTAATATATTGATCGAAACCAGGTTTAATTGACTGTTTCCGTGTGGTCCCACATTACTACGTGATCCAAACCAGCAAAAACCCCGGATCCGTTCAACAAGTATGAGAAGAATGCGAAAGTATGAGACTGATGAGTGAAAATCCCAGGCCTAACCTAGACCTAACATGCGTTATCCTCAAAAATATTGATCGAAACCTGGTTTAATCGACTGTTTCAGTGTGGTAACACATTACTATGCGATCCAAACCAGAAAAAACCCAGGATCTCTTCAACAAGTATGTGAAAAACGCGAAAGTATGAGTCTGATGAGGTCAAATCCCAGACCTATCCCAGACTTATGTTGCGTTATCCTCTAAAATACTGATCGAAACCAGCTTCAATCGACTGTTTCAGTGTGGTACCACATTACTACGTGATCCAAACCAGAAAAAACACAGGATCCGTTCAACAAGTATGTGAAGAATGCGAAAGTATGAGTCTGATGAGTGAAAATCCCCGACCTAACCTAGACCTAACATGCGTTATCCTCTAAAATATTGATCCAAACCTAGTTTAATGGACTGTTTCAGTGTGGTACCACACTACTACGTGATCCAAACCAGAAAAAACACAGGATCCGTTCAACAAGTATGTGAAGAATGCGAAAGTATGAGTCTGATGAGTGAAAATCCCAGGCCTAACCTAGACCTAACATGAATTATTCTCCAATATATTGATCGAAACCAGGTTTAATTGACTGTTTCCGTGTGGTCCCACATTACTACGTGATCCAAACCAGAAAAAACCCAGGATCCGTTCAACAAGTATGTGAAGAATGCGAAAGTAAGAGTCTGATGAGTGAAAATCCCAGGCCTAACCTAGACCTAACATGCGTTATCCTCAAAAATATTGATCGAAACCTGGTTTAATCGACTGTTTCAGTGTGGTACCACATTACTATGCGATCCAAACCAGAAAATAACCCAGGATCTGTTCAACGAGTATGTGAAAAACGCGAATGTATGAGCCTGATGTGGGCAAATCCCAGACCTATCTCAGACCTAACTTGCGTTGTCCTCTAAGATATTGATGGAATCCAGGTTTAATTGACTGTTTCAGTGTTGTACTTCATTACTACGTTATGCAATCCAGAAAAAGCCCAGGATCTAGCCATCAAGTATGAGAAATATGCGAAAGAATGAGCCTGATGAGAGCAAATCCCAGACCTAACCTAGACCTAACATGAATTATTCTCTAATATATTGATCGAAACCAGGTTTAATTGACTGTTTCCGTGTGGTCCCACATTACTACGTGATCCAAACCAGCAAAAACCCAGGATCCGTTCAACAAGTATGAGAAGAATGCGAAAGTATGAGACTGATGAGTGAAAATCCCAGGCCTAACCTAGACCTAACATGCGTTATCCTCAAAAATATTGATCGAAACCTGGTTTAATCGACTGTTTCAGTGTGGTAACACATTACTATGCGATCCAAACCAGAAAAAACCCAGGATCTCTTCAACAAGTATGTGAAAAACGCGAAAGTATGAGTCTGATGAGGTCAAATCCCAGACCTATCCCAGACTTATGTTGCGTTATCCTCTAAAATACTGATCGAAACCAGCTTCAATCGACTGTTTCAGTGTGGTACCACATTACTACGTGATCCAAACCAGAAAAAACACAGGATCCGTTCAACAAGTATGTGAAGAATGCGAAAGTATGAGTCTGATGAGTGAAAATCCCAGGCCTAACCTAGACCTAACATGAATTATTCTCTAATATATTGATCGAAACCAGGTTTAATTGACTGTTTCCGTGTGGTCCCACATTACTACGTGATCCAAACCAGAAAAAACCCAGGATCCGTTCAACAAGTATGTGAAGAATGCGAAAGTAAGAGTCTGATGAGTGAAAATCCCAGGCCTAACCTAGACCTAACATGCGTTATCCTCAAAAATATTGATCGAAACCTGGTTTAATCGACTGTTTCAGTGTGGTACCACATTACTATGCGATCCAAACCAGAAAATAACCCAGGATCTGTTCAACGAGTATGTGAAAAACGCGAATGTATGAGCCTGATGTGGGCAAATCCCAGACCTAACCCAGACCTAACTTGCGTTGTCCTCTAAGATATTGATGGAAACCAGGTTTAATTGACTGTTTCAGTGTTGCACTTCATTACTACGAGATGCAATCCAGAAAAAGCCCAGGATCTAGCCATCAAGTATGAGAAATATGCGAAAGAATGAGCCTGATGAGAGCAAATCCCAGACCTAACCTAGACCTAACATGAATTATTCTCTAAAATATTGATCGAAACCAGGTTTAATTGACTGTTTCAGTGTGGTCCCACATTACTACGTGATCCAAACCAGAAAAAACCCAGGATCCGTTCAACAAGTATGTGAAGAATGCGAAAGTATGAGTCTGATGAGTGAAAATCCCCGACCTAACCTAGACCTAACATGCGTTATCCTCTAAAATATTGATCCAAACCTAGTTTAATGGACTGTTTCAGTGTGGTACCACACTACTACGTGATCCAAACCAGAAAAAACCCAGGATCTGTTCAACAAGTATGTGAAAAACGCGAAAGTATGAGTCTGATGAGGGCGAATCCCAGACCTATGCCAGACCTAACTTGCGTTATCCTCTAAAATATTGATCGAAACCAGGTTTAATTGATTGTTTCAGCGTGGTACCACATTACTACGTGATACAATCCAGAAACAGCCCAGGATCTAGCCATGAAGTATGAGAAATATGCGAAAGTATGAGCCTGATGAGGGCAAATCCTAGACCTAACCCAGACCTAACATGCGTTATACTCTGAAATATTTATCAAGATCAGGTTTAATTGAATGTTTCAGTGTGGTACCACATTACTACGTGAACCAAACCAGAAAAAACCCAGGATCCGTTCAACAAGTATGTGAAGAATGCGATAGTATGAGTCTGATGAGTGTAAATCCCAGGGCTAACCTAGACCTAACATGCGTTATCCTCTAAAAATATTGATCCAAACCAGGTTTAATTGACTGTTTCAGTGTGGTACCACATTACTACATGATCCAATCCAGAAATAGCCCAGGATCCAGCCATGAAGTATGAGAAATATGCGAAAGTATGAGCCTGATGAGGGCAAATCCCAGACCTAACCTAGACCTAACATGAATTATTCTCTAAGATATTCATCAAAACCAGGTTTAATTGACGGTTTCAGTGTGGTACCACATTACTACGTGATCCAAACCAGAAAAAACACAGGATCCGTTCAACAAGTATGTGAAGAATGCGAAAGTATGAGTCTGATGAGTGAAAATCCCAGACCTAACCTAGACCTAACATGCGTTATCCTCTAAAATGTTGATCCAAACCAGGTTTAATGGACTGTTTCTCTGTGGTACCACACTACTACGTGATCCAAACCAGAAAAAACCCAGGATCTCTTCAACAAGTATGTGAAAAACGCGAAAGTATGAGTCTGATGTGGGCAAATCCCAGACCTATCCCAGACCTAACTTGCGTTGTCCTCTAAGATATTGATGGTAACCAGGTTTAATTGACTGTTTCAGTGTTGTACTTCATTACTACGTGATGCAATCCAGAAAAAGCCCAGGATCTAGCCATTAAGTATGAGAAATATGCGAAAGAATGAGCCTGATGAGAGCAAATCCCAGACCTAACCTAGACCTGACATGAATTATTCTCTAATATATTGATCGAAACCAGGTTTAATTGACTGTTTCCGTGTGGTCCCACATTACTACGTGATCCAAACCAGCAAAAACCCAGGATCCGTTCAACAAGTATGAGAAGAATGCGAAAGTATGAGACTGATGAGTGAAAATCCCAGGCCTAACCTAGACCTAACATGCGTTATCCTCAAAAATATTGATCGAAACCTGGTTTAATCGACTGTTTCAGTGTGGTAACACATTACCATGCGATCCAAACCAGAAAAAGCCCAGTATCTGTTCAACGAGTATGTGAAAAACGCGAAAGTATGAGTCTGATGAGGGCGAATCCCAGACCTATGCCAGACCTAACTTGCGGTATCCTCTAAAATATTGATCGAAACCAGGTTTAATTGACTGTTTCAGCGTGGTACCACATTACTACGTGATACAATCCAGAAACAGCCCAGGATCTAGCCATGAAGTATGAGAAATATGCGAAAGTATGAGCCTGATGAGGGCAAATCCTAGACCTAACCCAGACCTAACATGCGTTATAATCTGAAATATTTATCAAGATCAGGTTTAATTGAATGTCTCAGTGTGGTACCACATTACTACGTGAACCAAACCAGAAAAAACCCAGGATCCGTTCAACAAGTATGTGAAGAATGCGAAAGTATGAGTCTGATGAGTGAAAATCCCAGGGCTAACCTAGACCTAACATGCGTTATCCTCTAAAAATATTGATCCAAACCAGGTTTAATTGACTGTTTCAGTGTGGTACCACATTACTACATGATCCAATCCAGAAATAGCCCAGGATGCAGCCATGGAGTATGAGAAATATGCGAAAGTATGAGCCTGATGAGGGCAAATCCCAGACCTAACCTAGACCTAACATGAATTATTCTCTAAGATATTGATCAAAACCAGGTTTAATTGACTGTTTCAGTGTGGTACCACATTACTACGTGATCCAAACCAGAATAAACACAGGATCCGTTCAACAAGTATGTGAAGAATGCGAAAGTATGAGTCTGATGAGTGAAAATCCCAGACCTAACCTAGACCTAACATGCGTTATCCTCTAAAATGTTGATCCAAACCAGGTTTAATGGACTGTTTCAGTGTGGTACCACACTACTACGTGATCCAAACCAGAAAAAACCCAGGATCTCTTCAACAAGTATGTGAAAAACGCGAAAGTATGAGTCTGATGTGGGCAAATCCCAGACCTATCCCAGACCTAACTTGCGTTGTCCTCTAAGATATTGATGGTAACCAGGTTTAATTGACTGTCTCAGTGTTGTACTTCATTACTACGTGATGCAATCCAGAAAAAGCCCAGGATCTAGCCATCAAGTATGAGAAATATGCGAAAGAATGAGCCTGATGAGAGCAAATCCCAGACCTAACCTAGGCCTGACATGAATTATTCTCTAATATATTGATCGAAACCAGGTTTAATTGACTGTTTCCGTGTGGTCCCACATTACTACGAGATCCAAACCAGCAAAAACCCAGGATCCGTTCAACAAGTATGAGAAGAATGCGAAAGTATGAGACTGATGAGTGAAAATCCCAGGCCTAACCTAGACCTAACATGCGTTATCCTCAAAAATATTGATCGAAACCTGGTTTAATCGACTGTTTCAGTGTGGTAACACATTACCATGCGATCCAAACCAGAAAGTAACCCAGGATCTGTTCAACGAGTATGTGAAAAACGCGAAAGTATGAGCCTGATGTGGGCAAATCCCAGACCTATCCCAGACCTAACTTGCGTTGTCCTCTAAGATATTGATGGAATCCAGGGTTAATTGACTGTTTCAGTGTTGTACTTCATTACTACGTTATGCAATCCAGAAAAAGCCCAGGATCTAGCCATCAAGTATGAGAAATATGCGAAAGAATGAGCCTGATGAGAGCAAATCCCAGACCTAACCTAGACCTAACATGAATTATTCTCTAATATATTGATCGAAACCAGGTTTAATTGACTGTTTCCGTGTGGTCCCACATTACTACGTGATCCAAATCAGAAAAAACCCAGGATCCGTTCAACAAGTATGTGAAGAATGCGAAAGTAAGAGTCTGATGAGTGAAAATCCCAGGCCTAACCTAGACCTAACATGCGTTATCCTCAAAAATATTGTTCGAAACCAGGTTTAATCGACTGTTTCAGTGTGGTACCACACTACTACGTCACCCAATCTAGAAAAAAACCCAGGATCTGTTCAACAAGTATGTGAAAAACGCGAAAGTATGAGCCTGATGAGGGAAAATCCCAGACCTATCCCAGACCTAACTTGCGTTATCCTCTAAAATATTGATCGAAACCAGGTTTAATTGACTGTTTCTGTGTGGTACCACATTACTACGTGATACAATCCAGAAATAGCCCAGGATCTAGCCATGAAGTATGAGAAATATGCGAAAGTTTGAGCCTGACGAGGGCAAATCCTAGACCTAACCCAGACCTAACATGCGTTATCCTCTAAAATATTTATCAAGACCAGGTTTAATTGATTGTTTCTGTGTGGTCCCACATTACTACGTGATCCAAACCAGCAAAAACCCAGGATCCGTTCAACAAGTATGAGAAGAATGCGGAAGTATGAGTCTGATGAGTGAAAATCCCAGACCTAACCTAGACCTAACATGCGTTATCCTCAAAAATATTGATCGAAACCTGGTTTAATCGACTGTTTCAGTGTGGTACCACATTACTATGCGATCCAAACCAGAAAATAACCCAGGATCTGTTCAACGCGTATGTGAAAAACGCGAATGTATGAGCCTGATGTGGGCAAATCCCAGACCTATCCCAGACCTAACTTGCGTTGTCCTCTAAGATATTGATGGAATCCAGGTTTAATTGACTGTTTCAGTGTTGTACTTCATTACTACGTTATGCAATCCAGAAAAAGCCCAGGATCTAGCCCGCAAGTATGAGAAATATGCGAAAGAATGAGCCTGATGAGAGCAAATCCCAGACCTAACCTAGACCTAACATGAATTATTCTCTAAAATATTGATCAAAACCAGGTTTAATTGACTGTTTCAGTGTGGTACCACATTACTACGTGATCCAAACCAGAAAAAACCCAGGATCCGTTCAACAAGTATGAGAAGAATACGAAATTATGAGTCTGATGAGTGAAAATCCCAGGCCTAACCTAGACCTAACATGCGTTATCCTCAAAAATATTGATCGAAACCTGGTTTAATCGACTGTTTCAGTGTGGTACCACATTACTATGTGATCCAAACCAGAAAATAACCCAGGATCTGTTCAACGAGTATGTGAAGTGTGCGAAAGTATGAGTCTGATCAGGTCAAATCCCAGACCTATCCCAGTCCTAACATGCGTTATCCTCTAAAATATTTATCAAGACCAGGTTTAATTGACTGTTTCAGTGTGGTACCACATTACTACGTGAACCAAACCAGAAAAAACCCAGGATCCGTTCAACAAGTATGTGAAGAATGCGAAAGTATGAGTCTGATGAGTGAAAATCCCAGGGCTAACCTAGACCTAACATGCGTTATCCTCTAAAAATATTGATCCAAACCAGGTTTAATGGACTGTTTCAGTGTGGTACCACACTACTACGTGATCCAAACCAGAAAAAACCCAGGATCTCTTCAACAAGTATGTGAAAAACGCGAAAGTATGAGCCTGATGTGGGCAAATCCCAGACCTATCCCAGACCTAACTTGCGTTGTCCTCTAAGATATTGATGGAAACAAGGTTTAATTGACTGTTTCAGTGTTGTACTTCATTACTACGTGATGCAATCCAGAAAACGCCCAGGATCTAGCCATCAAGTATGAGAAATATGCGAAAGAATGAGCCTGATTGGAGCAAATCCCAGACCTAACCTAGACCTAACATGAATTATTCTCTAATATATTGATCGAAACCAGGTTTAATTGACTGTTTCCGTGTGGTCCCACATTACTACGAGATCCAAACCAGAAAAAACCCAGGATCCGTTCAACAAGTATGTGAAGAATGCGAAAGTAATAGTCTGATGAGTGAAAATCCCAGGCCTAACCTAGACCTAACATGCGTTATCCTCAAAAACATTGATCGAAACCAGGTTTAATCGACCGTTTCAGTGTGGTGCCACACTACTACGTGACCCAATCCAGAAAAAAACCAAGGATCTGTTCAACAAGTATGTGAAAAACGCGAAAGTATGAGCCTGATGAGGGAAAATCCCAGACCTATCCCAGACCTAACTTGCGTTATCCTCTAAAATATTGATCGAAACCAGGTTTAATTGACTGTTTCTGTGTGGTACCACATTACTACGTGATACAATCCAGAAATAGCCCAGGATCTAGCCATGAAGTATGAGAAATATGCGAAAGTATGAGCCTGACGAGGGCAAATCCTAGACCTAACCCAGACCTAACATGCGTTATCCTCTAAAATATTTATCAAGACCAGGTTTAATTGACTGTTTCTGTGTGGTCCCACATTACTACGTGATCCAAACCAGCAAAAACCCAGGATCCGTTCAACAAGTATGAGAAGAATGCGAAAGTATGAGTCTGATGAGTGAAAATCCCAGGCCTAACCTAGACCTAACAAGCGTTATCCTCAAAAATATTGATCGAAACCTGGTTTAATCGACTGTTTCAGTGTGGTACCACATTACTATGCGATCCAAACCAGAAAATAACCCAGGATCTGTTCAACGAGTATGTGAAAAACGCGAAAGTATGAGCCTGATGTGGGCAAATCCCAGACCTATCCCAGACCTAACTTGCGTTGTCCTCTAAGATATTGATGGAAACCAGGTTTAATTGACTGTTTCAGTGTTGTACTTCATTACTACGTGATGCAATCCAGAAAAAGCCCAGGATCTAGCCATCAAGTATGAGAAATATGCGAAAGAATGAGCCTGATGAGAGCAAATCCCAGACCTAACCTAGACCTAACATGAATTATTCTCTAAAATATTGATCGAGACCAGGTTTAATCGACTGTTTCAGTGTGGTACCACATTACTACGTGATCCAAACCAGTAAAAACCCAGGATCAGTTCAACAAGTATGTGAAGAATGCGAAAGTATGAGTCTGATGAGTGAAAATCCCAGACCTAACCTAGACCTAACATGCGTTATCCTCTAAAATGTTGATCCAAACCAGGTTTAATGGACTGTTTCAGTGTGGTACCACACTACTACGTGATCCAAACCAGAAAAAACCCAGGATCTCTTCAACAAGTATGTGAAAAACGCGAAAGTATGAGCCTGATGTGGGCAAATCCCAGACCTATCCCAGACCTAACTTGCGTTGTCCTCTAAGATATTGATGGAAACCAGGTTTAATTGACTGTTTCAGTGTTGTACATCATTACTACGTGATGCAATCCAGAAAAAGCCCAGGATCTAGCCATCAAGTATGAGAAATATGCGAAAGAATGAGCCTGATGAGAGCAAATCCCAGACCTAACCTAGACCTAACATGAATTATTCTCCAAAATATTGATCAAATCCAGGTTTAATTGACTGTTTCAGTGTGGTACCACATTACTACGTGATCCAAACCAGAAAAAACCCAGGATCCGTTCAACAAGTATGAGAAGAATACGAAAATATGAGTCTGATGAGTGAAAATCCCAGGCCTAACCTAGACCTAACATGCGTTATCCTCAAAAATATTGATCGAAACCTGGTTTAATCGACTGTTTCAGTGTGGTACCACATTACTATGTGATCCAAACCAGAAAATAACACAGGATCTGTTCAACGAGTATGTGAAGTGTGCGAAAGTATGAGTCTGATGAGAGCAAATCCCAGACCTATCCCAGACCTAACATGCGTTATCCTCTAAAATATTTATCAAGACCAGGTTTAATTGATTGTTTCAGTGTGGTCCCACATTAATACGTGATCCAAACCAGAAAAAACCCAGGATCCGTTCAACAAGTATGTGAAGAATGCGAAAGTATTCCCTCAGGGGCTGCCAGCCTTTCAGCTGCAGTACGGGCTTAACGAACCCGGGGTACCCGAGTCATACACACACCGTAAGCCTCCTGTTGGTCGTCACAACGACCCATTCACAATTCCCTATTGGTTTTGTGAATGGTACGTGACGGCAGGAGGAACGGGGGTCTTGGCTTAACCGCCTGGGCCACGAGCATGGCGACTCTATAAAATCGCCCTCCAATCCTAAGCTATGGTGCGCGGCGATGGGATGCATGGTTGGGGGAGAAGGCCCAATCCCAAGCGACCACCTCCGGGGAACCTGCCGAACCCCCGGAGTATATAGGCTTACCCGGGTAAGGCGGCTCTGCCCGGGCGGACCTTTTCTTCCGACCTGCTCGTGGGAATATTATGGAGTTCAATATTAAAACGGGGATGGGACGGGGTAAGTCAGAGGGGGAGGACGAAGGCGGTGTTGGGACTGGAGTGACGGCGCTCGCGCCGCCTCCAGCGCCTGGCCCGGCTTCGTGGAAGGTGGAGGAGGACGACGAGACTGCGTCAGTCTCGTCCTTCTCCTCCACCAGGAGCCTCATAGGCTCTAAGAGGAAGAGGGCGGGGCAGGCCGTCGTCGAGGTGGGCGGGGCGATGAGCCCGTCGGTGAGGCTGAGTTGCCTCAGGGACGAGGTGACCGAGGAGATATCGGAGAGGATCTCCTCGTCCCTGAGGCGGGTGGAGAAAGTCGCCGCTGCCTGCGCCTTTAAGGGGCAGAAAAGCGGTGGCGCGGAGGCCCTGAAGGCCGCGGCGGAAGAGATGAGGGAGGCGGCGCGGGAACTCAGAGGGCGGAACGCCCGTCTGCAGCTCCTGTTGGAGGAGGAGCGACAGGGGAGGAGGAGGGCAGAGGCGCTGTGGAACAGCGCGGCCCTCCCTCCCATCCTCCCTCCTCCTCCACCGCCGCGTCCCTCAGCGGAGGTAAATAAGCGGAGTGCGGCGGCAGTGGTGCGGGGCACCGCGGGCCCCTCCACCCGCACTCCGCCCGTGAAGAAGTCCCCGTTCTCCTCAGAAGACGATCTCCTGAGGAGGATTGGGGACATGATTGATGGCAAGCTGGCCGCCTTCCGGGAGGAGCTCCTCGCCGGAAGAGCGGTCAGCAGGAAGGCGGTGCCTCCCCGACCTGTTCCGGTACAGTCGGGGAAGGCAAAGAAGGGCGGAGTGAAGGCTCCGCCCAGCGTTGCGGCACCAGGGCCCCGGGTTGCGACCCCCAAGGGGGGTGGTGTACCCGTGGTCGCGGTGGACGCGTCCTCCACGGCACCCTCCCAAGGGGGGGTGGCGTGGAGTGAGGTGGTGGGGCGGAAGGCGAAGCGGGCGGCGAGGAAGGCCTCGCAACCGCAGCCTCCGCCTCCGCCGCCGGCGGCCAAGGTAAAGGCCGCGAAGGTCGGGAAGGCACGACCAGGTCGTCCCCCAAAAACGGCAGCGGTGACACTGACCGTTGCGCAGGGGGGCGACCTGACCCTCGCGGAGGCGATGCGGCTCGCCAGGGAGAATATCTCCCTGGAAGAGCTGGGCATCGCCTCAGTGAGGGCGAAGAGGGCCGTGACCGGGGGTCTCTTGTTGGAGATCCCCGGTGCAGAGAGCGGCGCGAAGGCGGATCGTCTCGCCCAGAGGCTCCGGGAGCAGCTGGGCGAGCGAGGTGTCCGGGTCGCCCGGCCCACGAAGCGCACGGAGATGCGCGTTTGTGGGCTGGACGACTCGGTCAGCGCACAGGATGTGTCCCGTGCCCTTGCGAGGGCGGGGGACTGTCCTGTGGAGGACCTGCGGATCGGAGAGATCCGCAGGTCGCCCTCCGGCCTCGGGTCGGTGTGGGCCCGGTGCCCCCTCTCCGCCGCCCGTAAGGTGGCGGAATCCGGGAGGGTGTTGGTGGGGTGGGTTTCGGCGCGAGTGGAAATCCTCGCGCCGCGCCCGCTCCAGTGTCACCGCTGCCTCGAATTGGGGCACGTGAGGCAGTGGTGCACCTCGCCGGTGGACCGCAGCGGTCAGTGTTACCGCTGCGGTGCCAAAGAGCACCGTGCGAGCCAGTGCTCGGCGGCCCCCCACTGCCCGCTGTGTGCGGACATGGGGAGGCCAGCCGATCACAGGGTGGGGAGCAAGAAGTGCTCCCCCCCCTCCCGGAAGGAGAGGAAGAGGCGGGCTGCACCGGCTCCGGTGCCGAGGGCGGTGGCATCGTCCTCCATGGAGGTGGACGGTGCTACGGGGACGGACGGCCGGGAGGAGGCTGGCGCGGCCATTAATTAATGCCGCCCCGCCTCCTCCTCCAGGCCAACCTCAACCACTGCCGCGCGGCACAGGACTTGATGTCCCAAGTCCTCGCGGAGTGGGGGGTTGGCCTGGCGGTCGCCGCCGAGCCGTACCGCGTCCCTGATCACCCTCATTGGGTGGGCGACGCGGACGGCTTGGTGGCGACGGTATGGGGAGGGGGCGACGGGTCCCCACCGTTCTCCTTGTTGGAGCGCGGTCGGGGATTCGTCGCCGTGGACTGGGGGGGAGTCGCTGTGGTGGGGTGCTACATTTCGCCCCGTAGCGGTCACGCTGCGTTCGAGCTGTACTTGGCCGAGGTCGCGGCATGCGTGCAGCGCTACGCGGCCCGGCCGGTGCTGGTCCTGGGGGATTTTAATGCCAAGTCGGTGGCTTGGGGATCCCCCAGGACCTCCGTTCGCGGCGGGATCCTGGGCGATTGGGCGGCGGGGCTCGACCTCCGGGTATTGAACCGGGGGTCGGAGCACACATGCGTGCGGCGATATGGGGGGTCCATCGTGGATGTTGGATTCGCGACCCCCAACGCCGTGCGCATGGTGTCGGGTTGGCACGTGGTCGCGGGGGCAGAGACACTCTCCGATCACCGGTACATCCGGATGGAGGTCTCTGCCGCCGCGAGTGCATCCCGACACGGCCGCCTGCGTGGCACCCCACCACGCCGCTGGGCGCTTCGGCGCCTGGACAAGGACGCCCTGATGGCAGCTGCCCTCGCTGCAACTTGGCCGCAGGGAGCGGCCGAGTTGCCGAGCATAGAGGAGGAGGTCGCCCGGCTCGGAGCATTGGTCGCGGGTATTTGCGACGCGGCGATGCCTCGGGTCGGGCGGGCTTCTCCTCGCCGGGCGGTGTACTGGTGGTCGGACGCGATCGCGGAGTTGCGAGTCGCGACTGTCCGCGCCCGACGCCAGTACACCCGCGCGCGCCGTCGTCAACGTACAGGCGACGGCGTGGCGCGAGCGAGGGCAGCTGATGACCTGTATGGAGCATACCGCGTGGCGCGGGTTGCTCTGCAGGTTGCCATCAAACGGGCCAAGACCCAGGCATGGAAGGAGCTCCTCCAGACCCTTGATGACGATCCATGGGGGCGCCCATATAAGGTGGTGCTGAATAAGCTCCGCCCGTGGGCGCCCCCCGTCACCGAGGGTCTTGACCCCCGGCTGCTGGAGGACGTGGTCAATACACTCTTCCCAATTGGGGAGAGGGGACCGCGTCCTCCGGCGGCGGCGGCTGTCCCAGTGGAGTGGACGGCCGAGCTGGGGGTCACGCAGGAGGAGCTGGCAGCGGCCATCAGACGGCTCGGGGTTCGTAACACGGCCCCGGGTCCGGATGGGGTGCCCGGCCGGGTTTGGGTCTTGACCCAGGGCGTCCTTGGGGCCGACCTCAGGCGGTTGTTCGACCGCTGCCTGAGGGACGGGCGATTCCCCCCCAGTTGGAAGGTGGCGAGGATGGTCCTCCTCCGGAAGGAGGGTCGGCCCGCGGAGTCTCCCTCCGCATACCGGCCCATTTGTCTCCTCGACGAGGTGGGCAAGCTCTTCGAGCGTGTGATTGCTGCCCGCCTCGTCGAGCACCTGTCGCGGGGTGATCCCGGTCTGGCCGACTGCCAGTTCGGTTTCCGGGGGGGCCGATCGACTATCGACGCGATAGGTCGTGTGAGGGCCCTCTCGGAGGCGGCCGTCTCCCGGGGAGGGGTGGCATTGGCAATATCCTTGGATATTGCCAATGCCTTTAACACCCTCCCCTGGGAAGAGATAAGGAGGGGACTCGAATATCATCGAGTCCCCCCTTGTCTCAGGGCGGTCGTCGGGGATTATCTCCGCGGCAGGTGGATCGAGTATCCGGGCCGGGATGGTGATATGCGGAGGGAGGTGTACTGCGGTGTTCCGCAGGGGTCGGTCCTCGGGCCACTCCTGTGGAACATCGCGTACGACTCGGTGTTGCGGGCCGGCCTCCCCGACGGCGTCAGCACGGTGTGTTATGCGGATGACACACTGGTGCTGGCCGTCGGGGCGCACTGGGGGAGGGCCATGCGTCGCGCGGAGGAGGGGTCGCAACGCGTCGTCGACCGGATCAGGGGAATGGGGATGACGGTGGCGGTCCATAAGACCGAGGTGATTGCGTTTCATTCACCTCGGCAGGATCCGCCACCCCCTCTGATCCGGGTGGGTGGGGCTGACATCGAGGTGAAGCCCCAGATCAGGTATCTAGGGCTGATCCTCGATAGCCACTGGCGTTTCGAGAAGCATTTCCGCTGCCTGGTCCCCCGGTTGGAAAGGATGGTTGCGGCTCTGGGCCGGATCCTGCCCAACCTGGGGGGCCCGGCGGGCCGAGTTCGTCGCCTCTATGTGGCAGTGGTCCAGTCGGTGGCCCTATACGGGGCCCCCGTCTGGGCGGACGACCTGGCTGCCTCCCGGCGCAGCATGACTATGCTGCGTCGGGTGCAGAGGCGCATGGCGCTCAGGGTCGTCCGCGGGTATCGGACCATGTCACATGAGGCGGCGACGGTTCTAGCGGGGATGCCGCCCATGGACCTGCTCGCGCGGTCGCACGCGGTGATGTACCGGCACCGCGTCGACCGTCGCGCGGGGGTGGGGGCGGTCCCGGGCGGGCAGGAACCTGCTTGGGGCGATTTGAAGCGCCAGGCCCGGCAGTCCGTGTTGCTCGCGTGGCAGGAGCGGCTGGCTCTGCCAACCGCGGGGCACCGGACTGTCGGGGCTGTTCGGCCACTCCTGAAGGAGTGGCTGGACAGAGGCCATGGCAGCCTCACCTACCGGCTGGCACAGGTATTTTCCGGGCATGGCAGCTTCGGAAGATACCTGTGCCGGATAGGGAAGGAGCCGACGGCGCGTTGCTGCCACTGCGACGCTGAGCAGGACACGGCGGATCATACCCTGGAGGTATGCCCCGCGTGGGAGGGGGAGCGCCGTGTCCTGGTCGGCGTCGTCGGGCGGGATGTCTCGCTGCCGGGCGTGGTGCGCGCCATGCTCGGCAGCGAGGAGAAGTGGAGGGCCGTGGCCTCCTTCTGCGAGAACGTAATGTTGCAGAAGGAGGCCGCGGGGAGGGAGCGCGAGCTTCAGCGGCGCGCTGAAGCTCGCGCTCGTGCGGTGGCCCAAGGTCGTCGCCCGGTCGCGAGGCGTCGCGGGCGGCCGCCTCGGCGTGGCGGATGACCTAGGCTGGGAGGGGGGTCCTGAGGGGACCCTCCTCCCGCCAGGCGGCGCCGGGTCGGACCGGTTGGGGGTAGGAGTGCCTCCCCCTACCGGTCCGACGCAAGGGGAGGCACCCTCGGCGGTCTGGTGCGGCCATGAACGCCCGGCCGCCGAGGGGTGGAAACGGGGTCGCGGGCGGTTGCGAGTTGGGGCTCGCAGCCGCCACTAAGCGCGGCCCCGGGACGGATAGCGGCGGGATGGAGTGGCCCCGTCCCGCCGCTATGAGGCAGTGTGTCTACTGGGGGGACCGATTGTCCCCCCGGGGGATGGGCGCGAAAGCGCGGGCACGGGGAGGATACCGGAAGAATGCTTCGAGTGATTCCCGGTATCCTCCCAAAGCGTGCCGAAGGGTCACCGTGGGGTTTTTAGTGGGTAGGTCCCGCGCCTGTCGTTGTACGGGCGCGGGGAATCCCACACACCCCTCCCACCTCTCCCCAAGGAGGTGGGAGGGAGTCTTTCGAAGATTTTCCCCACGACAAAAAAAAAAAAAAAAAAAAAAAAAAGTATGAGTCTGATGAGTGAAAATCCCAGACCTAACCTAGACCTAACATGCGTTATCCTCTAAAATATTGATCCAAACCAGGTTTAGTGGACTGTTTCAGTGTGGTACCACACTACTACGTGATCCAAACCAGAAAAAACCCAGGATCTGTTCAACAAGTATGTGAAAATCGCGAAAGTATGAGCCTGATGTGGGCAAATCCCAGACCTATCCCAGACCTAACTTGCGTTGTCCTCTAAGATATTGATGGAAACCAGGTTTAATTGACTGTTTCAGTGTTGTACTTCAATACTACGTGATGCAATCCAGAAAAAGCCCAGGATCTAGCCATCAAGTATGAGAAATATGCGAAAGAATGAGCCTGATGAGAGCAAATCCCAGACCTAACCTAGACCTAACATGAATTATTCTCTAATATATTGATCGAAACCAGGTTTAATTGACTGTTTCAGTGTGGTCCCACATTACTACGTGATCCAAACCAGAGAAAACCCAGGTCCGTTCAACAAGTATGTGAAGAATGCGAAAGTATGAGTCTGATGAGTGAAAATCCCATGCCTAACCTAGACCTAACATGCGTTATCCTCAAAAATATTGATCGAAACCTGGTTTAATCGACTGTTTCAGTGTGGTACCACATTACTATGCGATCCAAACCAGAAAATAACCCAGGATCTGTTCAACGAGTATGTGAAAAACGCGAAAGTATGAGCCTGATGTGGGCAAATCCCAGACCTATCCCAGACCTAACTTGCGTTGTCCTCTAAGATATTGATGGAATCCAGGTTTAATTGACTGTTTCAGTGTTGTACTTCATTACTACGTTATGCAATCCAGAAAAAGCCCAAGATCTAGCCATCAAGTATGAGAAATATGCGAAAGAATGAGCCTGATGAGAGCAAATCCCAGACCTAACCTAGACCTAACATGAATTAATCTCTAATATATTGACCGAATCCAGGTTTAATTGACTGTTTCCGTGTGGTCCCACATTACTACGTGATCCAAACCAGAAAAAACCCAGGATCCGTCCAACAAGTATGTGAAGAATGCGAAAGTAAGGGTCTGATGAGTGAAAATCCCAGGCCTAACCTAGACCTAACATGCGTTATCCTCAAAAATATTGATCGAAACCAGGTTTAATCGACTGTTTCAGTGTGGTACCACACTACTACGTGACCCAATCCAGAAAAAAACCCAGGATCTGTTCAACAAGTATGTGAAAAACGCGAAAGTATGAGCCTGATGAGGGAAAATCCCAGACCTATCCCAGACCTAACTTGCGTTATCCTCTAAAATATTGATGGAAACCTGGTTTAATTGACTGTTTCTGTGTGGTACCACATTACTACGTGATACAATCCAGAAATAGCCCAGGATCTAGCCATGAAGTATGAGAAATATGCGAAAGTATGAGCCTGACGAGGGCAAATCCTAGACCTAACCCAGACCTAACATGCGTTATCCTCTAAAATATTTATCAAGAACAGGTTTAATTGATTGTTTCTGTGTGGTCCCACATTACTACGTGATCCAAACCAGCAAAAACCCAGGATCCGTTCAACAAGTATGAGAAGAATGCGAAAGTACGAGTCTGATGAGTGAAAATCCCAGGCCTAACCTAGACCTAACATGCGTTATCCTCAAAAATATTGATCGAAACGTGGTTTAATCGACTGTTTCAGTGTGGTACCACATTACTATGCGATCCAAACCAGAAAATAACCCAGGATCCGTTCAACAAGTATGTGAAGAATGCGAAAGTATGAGTCTGATGAGTGAAAATCCCCGACCTAACCTAGACCTAACATGCGTTGTCCTCTAAGATATTGATGGAATCCAGGTTTAATTGACAGTTTCAGTGTTGTACTTCATTACTACGTTATGCAATCCAGAAAAAGCCCAGGATCTGGCCATCAAGTATGAGAAATATGCGAAAGAAAGAGCCTGATGAGAGCAAATCCCAGACCTAACCTAGACCTAACATGAATTATTCTCTAATATATTGATCAAAACCAGGTTTAATTGACTGTTTCAGTGTGGTACCACATTACTACGTGATCCAAACCAGAAAAAACCCAGGATCCGTTCAACAAGTATGAGAAGAATACGAAAGTATGAGTCTGATGAGTGAAAATCCCAGGCCTAACCTAGACCTAACATGCGTTATCCTCAAAAATATTTATTAAGACCAGGTTTAATTGATTGTTTCAGTGTGGTCCCACATTACTACGTGATCCAAACCAGAAGAAACCCAGGATCCGTTCAACAAGTATGTGAAGAATGCGAAAGTATGAGTCTGATGAGTGAAAATCCCAGACCTAACCTAGACCTAACATGCGTTATCCTCTAAAATATTTATCAAGACCAGGTTTAATTGACTGTCTCAGTGTGGTACCACATTACTACGTGATCCAAACCAGAAAAAGCCCAGGATCAGTTCAACAAGTATGTGAAAAACGCGAAAGTATGAGTCTGATGAGGGCGAATCCCAGACGTATGCCAGACCTAACTTGCGTTATCCTCTAAAATATTGATCGAAACCTGGTTTAATCGACTGTTTCAGTGTGGTACCACATTACTATGTGATCCAAACCAGAAAATAACCCAGGATCTGTTCAACGAGTATGTGAAAAACGCGAAAGTATGAGCCTGATGAGGGCAAATCCCAGACCTATCCCAGACCTAACATGCGTTATCCTCAAAAATATTGATCGAAACCTGGTTTAATCGACTGTTTCAGTGTGGTACGACATTACTACGTGATCCAAACCAGAAAAAACCCAGGATCCGTTCAACAAGTATGAGAAGAATACGAAAGTATGAGTCTGATGAGTGAAAATCCCAGGCCTAACCTAGACCTAACATGCGTTATCCTCAAAAATATTGATCGAAACCTGGTTTAATCGACTGTTTCAGTGTGGTACCACATTACTATGTGATCCAAACCAGAAAATAAACCAGGATCTGTTCAACGAGTATGTGAAGTGTGCGAAAGTATGAGTCTGATGAGGGCAAATCCCAGACCTATCCCAGACCTAACATGCGTTATCCTCTAAAATATTTATCAAGACCAGGTTTAATTGATTGTTTCAGTGTGGTCCCACATTAATACGTGATCCAAACCAGAAAAAACCCAGGATCCGTTCAACAAGTATGTGAAGAATGCGAAAGTATGAGTCTGATGAGTGAAAATCCCAGACCTAACCTAGACCTAACATGCGTTATCCTCTAAAATATTGATCCAAACCAGGTTTAGTGGACTGTTTCAGTGTGGTACCACACTACTACGTGATCCAAACCAGAAAAAACCCAGGATCTGTTCAACAAGTATGTGAAAATCGCGAAAGTATGAGCCTGATGTGGGCAAATCCCAGACCTATCCCAGACCTAACTTGCGTTGTCCTCTAAGATATTGATGGAAACCAGGTTTAATTGACTGTTTCAGTGTTGTACTTCAATACTACGTGATGCAATCCAGAAAAAGCCCAGGATCTAGCCATCAAGTATGAGAAATATGCGAAAGAATGAGCCTGATGAGAGCAAATCCCAGACCTAACCTAGACCTAACATGAATTATTCTCTAATATATTGATCGAAACCAGGTTTAATTGACTGTTTCAGTGTGGTCCCACATTACTACGTGATCCAAACCAGAGAAAACCCAGGTCCGTTCAACAAGTATGTGAAGAATGCGAAAGTATGAGTCTGATGAGTGAAAATCCCATGCCTAACCTAGACCTAACATGCGTTATCCTCAAAAATATTGATCGAAACCTGGTTTAATCGACTGTTTCAGTGTGGTACCACATTACTATGCGATCCAAACCAGAAAATAACCCAGGATCTGTTCAACGAGTATGTGAAAAACGCGAAAGTATGAGCCTGATGTGGGCAAATCCCAGACCTATCCCAGACCTAACTTGCGTTGTCCTCTAAGATATTGATGGAATCCAGGTTTAATTGACTGTTTCAGTGTTGTACTTCATTACTACGTTATGCAATCCAGAAAAAGCCCAAGATCTAGCCATCAAGTATGAGAAATATGCGAAAGAATGAGCCTGATGAGAGCAAATCCCAGACCTAACCTAGACCTAACATGAATTAATCTCTAATATATTGACCGAATCCAGGTTTAATTGACTGTTTCCGTGTGGTCCCACATTACTACGTGATCCAAACCAGAAAAAACCCAGGATCCGTCCAACAAGTATGTGAAGAATGCGAAAGTAAGGGTCTGATGAGTGAAAATCCCAGGCCTAACCTAGACCTAACATGCGTTATCCTCAAAAATATTGATCGAAACCAGGTTTAATCGACTGTTTCAGTGTGGTACCACACTACTACGTGACCCAATCCAGAAAAAAACCCAGGATCTGTTCAACAAGTATGTGAAAAACGCGAAAGTATGAGCCTGATGAGGGAAAATCCCAGACCTATCCCAGACCTAACTTGCGTTATCCTCTAAAATATTGATGGAAACCTGGTTTAATTGACTGTTTCTGTGTGGTACCACATTACTACGTGATACAATCCAGAAATAGCCCAGGATCTAGCCATGAAGTATGAGAAATATGCGAAAGTATGAGCCTGACGAGGGCAAATCCTAGACCTAACCCAGACCTAACATGCGTTATCCTCTAAAATATTTATCAAGAACAGGTTTAATTGATTGTTTCTGTGTGGTCCCACATTACTACGTGATCCAAACCAGCAAAAACCCAGGATCCGTTCAACAAGTATGAGAAGAATGCGAAAGTACGAGTCTGATGAGTGAAAATCCCAGGCCTAACCTAGACCTAACATGCGTTATCCTCAAAAATATTGATCGAAACGTGGTTTAATCGACTGTTTCAGTGTGGTACCACATTACTATGCGATCCAAACCAGAAAATAACCCAGGATCCGTTCAACAAGTATGTGAAGAATGCGAAAGTATGAGTCTGATGAGTGAAAATCCCCGACCTAACCTAGACCTAACATGCGTTGTCCTCTAAGATATTGATGGAATCCAGGTTTAATTGACTGTTTCAGTGTTGTACTTCATTACTACGTTATGCAATCCAGAAAAAGCCCAGGATCTGGCCATCAAGTATGAGAAATATGCGAAAGAAAGAGCCTGATGAGAGCAAATCCCAGACCTAACCTAGACCTAACATGAATTATTCTCTAATATATTGATCAAAACCAGGTTTAATTGACTGTTTCAGTGTGGTACCACATTACTACGTGATCCAAACCAGAAAAAACCCAGGATCCGTTCAACAAGTATGAGAAGAATACGAAAGTATGAGTCTGATGAGTGAAAATCCCAGGCCTAACCTAGACCTAACATGCGTTATCCTCAAAAATATTTATTAAGACCAGGTTTAATTGATTGTTTCAGTGTGGTCCCACATTACTACGTGATCCAAACCAGAAGAAACCCAGGATCCGTTCAACAAGTATGTGAAGAATGCGAAAGTATGAGTCTGATGAGTGAAAATCCCAGACCTAACCTAGACCTAACATGCGTTATCCTCTAAAATATTTATCAAGACCAGGTTTAATTGACTGTCTCAGTGTGGTACCACATTACTACGTGATCCAAACCAGAAAAAGCCCAGGATCAGTTCAACAAGTATGTGAAAAACGCGAAAGTATGAGTCTGATGAGGGCGAATCCCAGACCTATGCCAGACCTAACTTGCGTTATCCTCTAAAATATTGATCGAAACCAGGTTTAATTGACTGTTTCAGCGTGGTACCACATTACTACGTGATACAATCCAGAAACAGCCCAGGATCTAGCCATGAAGTATGAGAAATATGCGAAAGTATGAGCCTGATGAGGGCAAATCCTAGACCTAACCCAGACCTAACATGCGTTATACTCTGAAATATTTATCAAGATCAGGTTTAATTGAATCTTTCAGTGTGGTACCACATTACTACGTGAACCAAACCAGAAAAAACCCAGGATCCGTTCAACAAGTATGTGAAGAATGCGAAAGTATGAGTCTGATGAGTGAAAATCCCAGGGCTAACCTAGACCTAACATGCGTTATCCTCAAAAATATTGATCGAAACCTGGTTTAATCGACTGTTTCAGTGTGGTACCACATTACTATGTGATCCAAACCAGAAAATAACACAGGATCTGTTCAACGAGTATGTGAAGTGTGCGAAAGTATGAGTCTGATGAGGGCAAATCCCAGACCTATCCCAGACCTAACATGCGTTATCCTCAAAAATATTGATCGGAACCTGGTTTAATCGACTGTTTCAGTGTGGTACGACATTACTACGTGATCCAAACCAGAAAAAACCCAGGATCCGTTCAACAAGTATGAGAAGAATACGA
Source organism: Colletes latitarsis (assembly GCF_051014445.1). Classification (NCBI taxonomy): domain Eukaryota; kingdom Metazoa; phylum Arthropoda; class Insecta; order Hymenoptera; family Colletidae; genus Colletes; species Colletes latitarsis. Next base: position 9,651,136 of record NC_135136.1, on the reverse strand, counting down.
AAGTATGAGTCTGATGAGTGAAAATCCCAGGCCTAACCTAGACCTAACATGCGTTATCCTCAAAAATATTGATCGAAACCTGGTTTAATCGACTGTTTCAGTGTGGTACCACATTACTATGTGATCCAAACCAGAAAATAAACCAGGATCTGTTCAACGAGTATGTGAAGTGTGCGAAAGTATGAGTCTGATGAGGGCAAATCCCAGACCTATCCCAGACCTAACATGCGTTATCCTCTAAAATATTTATCAAGACCAGGTTTAATTGATTGTTTCAGTGTGGTCACACATTACTACGTGATCCAAACCAGAAAAAACCCAGGATCAGTTCAACAAGTATGTGAAAAACGCGAAAGTATGAGTCTGATGAGGGCGAATCCCAGACCTAAGCCAGACCTAACTTGCGTTATCCTATAAAATATTGATCGAAACCAGGTTTAATTGACTGTTTCAGCGTGGTACCACATTACTACGTGATACAATCCAGAAACAGCCCAGGATCTAGCCATGAAGTATGAGAAATATGCGAAAGTATGAGCCTGATGAGGGCAAATCCTAGACCTAACCCAGACCTAACATGCGTTATACTCTGAAATATTTACCAAGATCAGGTTTAATTGAATCTTTCAGTATGGTACCACATTACTACGTGAACCAAACCAGAAAAAACCCAGGATCCGTTCAACAAGTATGTGAAGAATGCGAAAGTATGAGTCTGATGAGTGAAAATCCCAGGGCTAACCTAGACGTAACATGCGTTATGCTCTAAAAATATTGATCCAAACCAGGTTTAATTGACTGTTTCAGTGTGGTACCACATTACTACATGATCCAATCCAGAAATAGCCCAGGATCCAGCTATGAAGTATGAGAAATATGCGAAAGTATGAGCCTGATGAGGGCAAATCCCAGACCTAACCTAGACCTAACATGAATGATTCTCTATGATATTGATCAAAACCAGGTTTAATTGACAGTTTCAGTGTGGTACCACATTACTACGTGATCCAAACCAGAAAAAACGCAGGATCCGTTCAACAAGTATGTGAAGAATGCGAAAGTATGAGTCTGATGAGTGAAAATCCCAGACCTAACCTAGACCTAACATGCGTTATCCTCTAAAATGTTGATCCAAACCAGGTTTAATGGACCGTTTCAGTGTGGTACCACACTACTACGTGATCCAAACCAGAAAAAACCCAGGATCTCTTCAACAAGTATGTGAAAAACGCGAAAGTATGAGCCTGATGTGGGCAAATCCCAGACCTATCCCAGACCTAACTTGCGTTGTCCTCTAAGATATTGATGGAAACCAGGTTTAATTGACTGTTTCAGTGTTGTACTTCATTACTACGTGATCCAATCCAGAAAAAGCCCAGGATCTAGCCATCAAGTATGAGAAATATGCGAAAGAATGAGCCTGATGAGAGAAAATCCCAGACCTAACCTAGACCTAACATGAATTATTCTCTAATATATTGATCGAAACCACGTTTAATTGACTGTTTCCGTGTAGTCCCACATTACTACGTGATCCAAACCAGAAAAAACCCAGGATCCGTTCAACAAGTATGTGAAGAATGCGAAAGTAAGAGTCTGATGAGTGAAAATCCCAGGCCTAACCTAGACCTAACATGCGTTAGGCTCAAAAATATTGATCGAAACCAGGTTTAATCGACTGTTTCAGTGTGGTACCAGACTACTACGTGACCCAATCCAGAAAAAAACCCAGGATCTGTTCAACAAGTATGTGAAAAACGCGAAAGTATGAGCCTGATGATGGAAAATCCCAGACCTATCCCAGACCTAACTTGCGTTATCCTCTAAAATATTGATCGAAACCAGGTTTAATTGACTGTTTCTGTGTGGTACCACATTACTACGTGATACAATCCAGAAATAGCCCAGGATCTAGCCATGAAGTATGAGAAATATGCGAAAGTATGAGCCTGACGAGGGCAAATCCTAGACCTAACCCAGACCTAACATGCGTTATCCTCTAAAATATTTATCAAGACCAGGTTTAATTGATTGTTTCTGTGTGGTCCCACATTACTACGTGATCCAAACCAGCAAAAACCCAGTATCCGTTCAACAAGTATGAGAAGAATGCGAAAGTATGAGTCTGATGAGTGAAAATCCCAGGCCTAACCTAGACCTAACATGCGTTATCCTCAAAAATATCGATCGAAACCTGGTTTAATCGACTGTTTCAGTGTGGTACCACATTACTATGCGATCCAAGCCAGAAAATAACCCAGGATCTGTTCAACGAGTATGTGAAAAACGCGAAAGTATGAGCCTGATGTGGGCAAATCCCAGACCTATCCCAGACCTAACTTGCGTTGTCCTCTAAGATATTGATGGAATCCAGGTTTAATTGACTGTTTCAGTGTTGTACTTCATTACTACGTTATGCAATCCAGAAAAAGCCCAGGATCTAGCCATCAAGTATGAGAAATATGCGAAAGAATGAGCCTGATGAGAGCAAATCCCAGACCTAACCTAGACCTAACATGAATCATTCTCTAATATATTGATCGAAACCAGGTTTAATTGACTGTTTCCGTGTGGTCCCACATTACTACGTGATCCAAACCAGAAAAAACCCAGGATCCGTTCAACAAGTATGTGAAGAATGCGAAAGTAAGAGTCTGATGAGTGAAAATCCCAGGCCTAACCTAGACCTAACATGCGTTATCCTCAAAAATATTGATCGAAACCAGGTTTAATCGACTGTTTCAGTGTGGTACCACACTACTACGTGACCCAATCCAGAAAAAAACCCAGGATCTGTTCAACAAGTATGTGAAAAACGCGAAAGTATGAGCCTGATGAGGGAAAATCCCAGACCTATCCCAGACCTAACTTGCGTTATCCTCTAAAATATTCATCGAAACCAGGTTTAATTGACTGTTTCTGTGTGGTACCACATTACTACGTGATACAATCCAGAAATAGCCCAGGATCTAGCCATGAAGTATGAGAAATATGCGAAAGAATGAGCCTGATGCGAGCAAATCCCAGACCTAACCTAGACCTAACATGAATTATTCTCTAATATATTGATCGAAACCAGGTTTAATTGACTGTTTCAGTGTGGTCCCACATTACTACGTGATCCAAACCAGAAAAAACCCAGGTCCGTTCAACAAGTATGTGAAGAATGCGAAAGTATGAGTCTGATGAGTGAAAATCCCAGGCCTAACCTAGACCTAACATGCGTTATCCTCTAAGATATTGATGGAAACCAGGTTTAATTGACTGTTTCAGTGTTGTACTTCATTACTACGTGATGCAATCCAGAAAAATCCCAGGATCTAGCCATCAAGTATGAGAAATATGCGAAAGAATGAGCCTGATGAGAGCAAATCCCAGACCTAACCTAGACCTAACATGAATTATTCTCTAATATATTGATCGAAACCAGGTTTAATTGACTGTTTCAGTGTGGTCCCACATTACTACGTGATCCAAACCAGAAAAAACCCAGGTCCGTTCAACAAGTATGTGAAGAATGCGAAAGTATGAGTCTGATGAGTGAAAATCCCAGGCCTAACCTAGACCTAACATGCGTTATCCTCAAAAATATTGATCGAAACCTGGTTTAATCGACTGTTTCAGTGTGGTACCACATTACTATGCGATCCAAACCAGAAAATAACCCAGGATCTGTTCAACGAGTATGTGAAAAACGCGAAAGTATGAGCCTGATGTGGGCAAATCCCAGACCTATCCCAGACCTAACTTGCGTTGTCCTCTAAGGTATTGATGGAATCCAGGTTTAATTGACTGTTTCAGTGTTGTCCTTCATTACTAAGTTATGCAATCCAGAAAAAGCCCAGGATCTAGCCATCAAGTATGAGAAATATGCGAAAGAATGAGCCTGATGAGAGCAAATCCCAGACCTAACCTAGACCTAACATGAATTATTCTCTAATATATTGATCGAAACCAGGTTTAATTGACTGTTTCCGTGTGGTCCCACATTACTACGTGATCCAAACCAGAAAAGACCCGGGATCCGGTCATCAAGTATGTGAAGTATGCGAAAGTAAGGGTCTGATGAGTGAAAATCCCAGGCCTAACCTAGACCTAACATGCGTTATCCTCAAAAATATTGATCGAAACCAGGTTTAATCGACTGTTTCAGTGTGGTACCACACTACTACGTGACCCAATCCAGAAAAAAACCCAGGATCTGTTCAACAAGTATGTGAAAAACGCGAAAGTATGAGCCTGATGAGGGAAAATCCCAGACCTATCCCAGACCTAACTTGCGTTATCCTCTAAAATATTGATGGAAACCCGGTTTAATTGACTGTTTCTGTGTGGTACCACATTACTACGTGATACAATTCGGAAATAGCACAGGATCTAGCCATGAAGTATGAGAAATATGCGAAAGTATGAGCCTGACGAGGGCAAATCCTAGACCTAACCCAGACCTAACATGCGTTATCCTCTAAAATATTTATCAAGGCCAGGTTTAATTGATTGTTTCTGTGTGGTGCCACATTACTACGTGATCCAAACCAGCAAAAACCCAGGATCCGTTCAACAAGTATGAGAAGAATGCGAAAGTATGAGTCTGATGAGTGAAAATCCCAGGCCTAACCTAGACCTAATGCGTTATCCTCAAAATATTGATCGAAACCTGGTTTAATCGACTGTTTCAGTGTGGTACCACATTACTATGCGATCCAAACCAGAAAATAACCCAGGATCTGTTCAACGAGTATGTGAAAAACGCGAAAGTATGAGCCTGATGTGGGCAAATCCCAGACCTATCCCAGACCTAACTTGCGTTGTCCTCTAAGATATTGATGGAATCCAGGTTTAATTGACTGTTTCAGTGTTGTACTTCATTACTACGTTATGCAATCCAGAAAAAGCCCAGGATCTAGCCATCAAGTATGAGAAATATGCGAAAGAATGAGCCTGATGAGAGCAAATCCCAGACCTAACCTAGACCTAACATGAATCATTCTCTAATATATTGATCGAAACCAGGTTTAATTGACTGTTTCCGTGTGGTCCCACATTACTACGTGATCCAAACCAGAAAAAACCCAGGATCCGTTCAACAAGTATGTGAAGAATGCGAAAGTAAGAGTCTGATGAGTGAAAATCCCAGGCCTAACCTAGACCTAACATGCGTTATCCTCAAAAATATTGATCGAAACCAGGTTTAATCGACTGTTTCAGTGTGGTACCACACTACTACGTGACCCAATCCAGAAAAAAACCCAGGATCTGTTCAACAAGTATGTGTGTTTAAATATCGCATGAGTCCGAGACGCAGAAACTCGGCCGCGATGCCCGTATCTATATGGAATTCGCGTAATTCTAGATGGTTGTGCTGACATGGAAATTTTCCATCGTTCAGATTGGTATACCGCGGCTATTTACGTGTTTTTTCAAGCTAGCTTCACTGAAATTCTCGAGTTTTGGAGCAAATTCTAGGAATGTGTTGTTAGCGCTGAGAAAGAGAGAGAAAAGAGATCTATCGGAAAAAGATCGATAGACGAAACGCGGCAGCGCCGCGCCGTGGCCACGCGGCGCGTAGCAGCCCGGGCCCAGCAACGCGAGGCGTAGCTACCCGGTTCTGCGCTTGCGCGACGGAGCCGGCCGCGGCCGTCGCTGCTTGCAGATCGTGACGGTTCATTCTTGAGCCGTCGGCGATCGAGAGCGGACCTTGTGACGGTCGCGTTCCCATTTCCCTACGAGCTCCGAGGTGGATGAGCCGATCTCTCTCCTCGTAATAGAATCAGTTTGCGGACAAATAGTTTATTGGAAAATCTCGTCATAGCGACTTGAGATTTTCCCCAGAAAACGGACAATCTGCCTGACGTTGCAGCGATCGCAAGGCACGCCGAGTGTGAAGCGATCGTAGACGCAGGATTGTGATTGAACGTTGCAGTTCGTGGATGCGACTGCGACGTTGGAGATTCGGTGTGGATCGCCTTGAGTCTTCTTCCAATTATCCGGTTAGAGCTACTGGAGGGCTGATACCGACATACAGGTATCACCTAGTGGTAGTTCACCGTTTCTAGAGGTCATACGAAACCCACTGGAACCACCCGTCCTGTGTACCAGTGAGAGTACACCGACCGGTGGGGTGGAAAGTTTCACCGACCAAGATTAGAGCTATACGGCGTAGGAGCAACCGGAAGATAGATATTCAGAAAGAATATCACTTCGTGGTGCTCTCCGTGCATCGGGCGTCGGAGAACCCGCTCCAATATACCGTCGTGAGGGGACAATAAGTAGGGCCTAAGCGTACGGTGGAGCAAAGGGTTCGAAGAGCCTTCCTTCCATCGCTACACCCACTACCAGCTGTGAGTCGACCACACTGGGCTGTGAACGTCGGGTGGTTGGAATTGCAGGGGATTGAGTCCTGAACCGGTGAGCCGCAGGCCAGTTCCTCAGGACAGGAGCCTCCGTCGAGGTAGCCACGGCTGGCTGCCGGGCGTTCCTTTGATGAAGGAATCGCCGGCTTGGCAACCACGTGTGCATACCGCAGGTCGCTCCTGAGGAGCAGCTGACGAGGGAGCCGAACTAGGACAAGACGTCCTCTTGCGTGGGTGGTGTAGAAACGCCACCCGCACGGGGAGCGTGCTCGCGGGATATAGCTTCTTGGAGCCTTACAACCTCCATTTGGTTTCCCGTCCGTGGCATTGCAAAGAGAACCCGGTAGAACGGAGAAAAGCTCGTCTACCCGGTTGTGCGCGTCAGTGAGATCGTAGAAAGAGAATCTCATCGACCAGAAAGAGAAGAATATACAGTCCACTAGCTAGAGCGCTAGATAGCCAGCCAGCTCTCCCCTCCAAGCACACCAGACTGTCGCTGGAGCGCGAGAAACAGCTGACGAGCGCGCGATTGTTGACTTGTCCGCAAATGTATTTATTAGGCGGATTCTTTTGTTTCAGAAAGCCTCCGCAGTAGAAAATTGAAATAAGGAGACTAAAAAAGAGGAGACGAGGCCGCAATGGGAGCCGTCGTCAGTTTTTTCTTTTAGTTTCTAGTTTTGTTTTGTTAAAATGTTTAAATAGTTCATTTATATTTTTGTAATAAAAACTTTATTGAAAAACTTGTAACATTTTCTCTCCCTGTCTGTTTCCTCATCCGGACCCACGTTAAAGTCCCTTAGTACTTTAACATTTGGTCCTTCGAGCCGGATTCGAGGAAAGAAAAGACAGTAGAGAGTTACAAGTACGTTCACGTAAGTCGCTACTTACGGGACGAATTTTCGAGTTGATTTTCAATCCTCGAATAAAAGATCACCATGGCATTGGCCAGAGAGGTCGGTCGTAGCGAGATTGAAATCGATTTCGATGACCTGACCTGCCGGTTTGAAGCAATGTCACGGTCGATAACAAATTTAAAGAAACGAGGTCGAGCTCAGTACAATGAGATACTTCTCAAGTCAAAGCTCGACTCGGTTTCCGAACAGTACAAGAAAGCTGTTGATCAGTACTTGGCTGTTCGAAGAAAATATCCACCTGCGAAGTGCGAGAAAAGCAACTTCGTTTTGAAAGGTGGAATTGAAGCATGGGAGACTATGTTTATGGAGTTTCAGGCGTACATTGCTACGGAACTGACGCAACTAGCCGCTGAGAAAAAAACAGCGGCGTCGTCGGTCGACCAACATGATGTCGCTATTGAGCTTCCAAAGCAACGTCTGAATAAATTCGGCGGGGATCCTCGTAAATGGAGCCATTTCGAGGATCTATTCACCGCTAGTATAATCAATAACCCGAGGCTTTCAGATGTGCATCGATTGCAATATCTGAACGCCTGTGTGGAAGATCAAGCGTTGGCTGCGATCGCACACCTTGAAATTACTGAAGGTAATTTCGAGGTAGCGTGGCAAACCCTGAAAGATCAGTTCGGGCTTCCACGTATGGTGACCGCCAAACTGCTTGATCAATTGACAAAAATGAAGACGATTAAAAAGGATGACCTGACTAGCTTACATCAGGTCACTGTCGTCTTCAAGCAGGCTTTTGCCGCTTTTGAAAAACTGGGCACGACAAGAGAGCAGCGAGATTGGCTGCTGGCCCATGCAATCAAAAGCAGGCTTGAAGGGTCTCTCCTTCTGGAGTGGGAACTGTCGCAAAAGCTCTCCACGAAATATCCCTCGTTTCACGAACTAGTGGAATTTCTGGAGGTGCGTGCTCGCGCTATCACAATAACGGATGATGGTAAGGGCAAATCTTCGACGAGTAACCCACCGAAAATTAAAGTACGGAGTTACAACTCCGTCGTGGAAAGTCGCTCGGAGAACAGCGAATCTTGTGGATTTTGCGGCCTCGAGCATGGAATAGCACAATGCAGTGCTTTCCAAGGCTTGACGGTAGACTACCGCTATCGTTACGCAAAAGATAGTCGGTTGTGCATTATCTGCTTGTCGCCGGGTCACGAGCGGTTCAACTGTCCGTCCGAAAAAGTATGCTCTAAATGCAATGGCAGACACCATACTCTGCTGCATTTCGAGCGTTACGGAAAGGAAACGGAAAGTCGTAAGCCTACGACAGAGTTTTCAAAGGACAAAGAAAAGAAAAAACGGGCAATCGACCCGCAACGTCTCTACCTGGCAGGACAGAAAAGTCAACCGGGTGGCGACGAAACGGAGAAAATCCCCGATGCTGAATGAAGGCATTTCGCGAGCGTTCCAATACCGCGAATTCAAATTCGCAAGGAATGGAAGCCGCGGAACTTCTTCAATTCAAGTGGTGGATTTGTGGAAAAAATTGGTTCGGACAATCAAGAGATTGTTGGCCAAAAGACGCCTTCGTGCATCAAGATCGATGCGGTAGAAGCGAAGGTCGATGTAGCGAATCAGATGCGGCACGTAATTTTCAAAATTGCAAGCTGTATCGATAGCACGCATTTTTGATAAATCACCGGTGTGAAAACCAGTGAAATCTCACTGAAAGCGCACTCTGAGTGAATTCACGCAAAAAGCGGAGAAATATAGATTTGTTTCTGTACGATCGAAGCGGAAAATCGCGATCGATCGCTGCTTTAAGTGATAACTCAGACGATTAAGCGTCTCTCACACGGAGTTATGTTCGGTCGAAAGTCGATTGAAAGACTTTCCGACAGGAATCAGTGGAAACTGAACGTCTCTCGCGTTGTTTAACCGATCGAGGGCGATTCAGAAATTTCCTGAAGTGATCTAGAGACAAGCGGGACGTGATTATTTCATGTTTCGCCAAAGTCTTGATCAGGAGATGCGGGATGTAATTATTTTACGTTCCTATAAAGTCTTGGAAAGAGGCATATGGCCCATAAATTGCTAAAATCAAATTATGTGGTTTTAGTGCAGAACTCTCTATTCTCCCATAAATCAATGGAAACTGGGACGAATAGAGAATGTTTCATTGGTAAGGGATAGGCACGTGTCGTTAAAGTACGCACGGCCGAATCTATCTCTACACGACCAATTTCGGGGTCGTGTAAATTTTCTGTGAATTTTTCCACGATAGCGACAAGTGGCAACGTCGCTTTCGAGGAAACATTGAAATTCCAGATTTTGTTGTCGAAGAATTCGGAAGGTGAAGTACCACCGCGTTCATAGAAACCGGTGTCCACTTCCATCTATCCGTCGTTGCTAAGGCTCAATCTGAGCTACGGGTTGCTTAGCAACGTAAACAACCCGAGCGGAGCTGTGGACTAGGCACGAGGAGAGCTCATTCAGTCGAAGATTGACCACGATGAGCGACAACGGGAGCAGCCACAGCCAGAATGAGCACACCGTGATGATCTCGGGTGATCCCGAGATCGATCTGAGATTCGGGCAGATTCTGCGGATCGCCGAAGAATCCACAAACCCGTCCTGGGCGGACGAGGTCGAAGCGGATAAGTCGGAACCAGAGCCAGAGTTGGTAATAAACGTGGGACTGGACAAGGTCCGAGTTCCGGCTCGGATTGTCCAGTCGGGTGGAAAATACAACGCCCGGATCACCGGAGGGACGTACGTCCTTCGGTGGGCTCCAGGCGGGCGCCTTCTACATAGCGCCTGGCGACCAGAGAAGCTGGAGGCACCGGCCCAGCAGCCAGGCCAGCAACCGTCGATTCCGTCGGCGGTCCAGCCAGCGACGATTGCGCCGCCACAGCAGCAGGGACCAGCGCAGCCCGGCAGCAAGGCGGCTGCAAGGAAGCGACGGAGGCGAAGGCAAACAAAGCCCGCTGTGGAACCACAGCCGGGGCCTAGCGGATTCCGCCAACCGATGAAACCCCAGCCGGGGAAAAAGGCCAGATGGCATCCTGGTCATCCCGGCCATCTTCGGACGATGGAAGCCACAACACGAGCCCTGGCAGATCAAATGCTGCAAACCTCAATGAGGATTTTGCAGCAGGCCACTTCTGGACAACAGTAAGTACTTTTAATTATTAAAAATTTTTTAATTTTTTGAATTAAAAGTGCGCGTCTCTCTTTCTCGGTTCGCGTAAAATCCTTGCCGTACGGGACAACCGCGTCCTCTTAGTGTTGCACAATTCGTGCAAGGGGGGCGGTATGTTTAAATATCGCATGAGTCCGAGACGCAGAAACTCGGCCGCGATGCCCGTATCTATATGGAATTCGCGTAATTCTAGATGGTTGTGCTGACATGGAAATTTTCCATCGTTCAGATTGGTATACCGCGGCTATTTACGTGTTTTTTCAAGCTAGCTTCACTGAAATTCTCGAGTTTTGGAGCAAATTCTAGGAATGTGTTGTTAGCGCTGAGAAAGAGAGAGAAAAGAGATCTATCGGAAAAAGATCGATAGACGAAACGCGGCAGCGCCGCGCCGTGGCCACGCGGCGCGTAGCAGCCCGGGCCCAGCAACGCGAGGCGTAGCTACCCGGTTCTGCGCTTGCGCGACGGAGCCGGCCGCGGCCGTCGCTGCTTGCAGATCGTGACGGTTCATTCTTGAGCCGTCGGCGATCGAGAGCGGACCTTGTGACGGTCGCGTTCCCATTTCCCTACGAGCTCCGAGGTGGATGAGCCGATCTCTCTCCTCGTAATAGAATCAGTTTGCGGACAAATAGTTTATTGGAAAATCTCGTCATAGCGACTTGAGATTTTCCCCAGAAAACGGACAATCTGCCTGACGTTGCAGCGATCGCAAGGCACGCCGAGTGTGAAGCGATCGTAGACGCAGGATTGTGATTGAACGTTGCAGTTCGTGGATGCGACTGCGACGTTGGAGATTCGGTGTGGATCGCCTTGAGTCTTCTTCCAATTATCCGGTTAGAGCTACTGGAGGGCTGATACCGACATACAGGTACCACCTAGTGGTAGTTCACCGTTTCTAGAGGTCATACGAAACCCACTGGAACCACCCGTCCTGTGTACCAGTGAGAGTACACCGACCGGTGGGGTGGAAAGTTTCACCGACCAAGATTAGAGCTATACGGCGTAGGAGCAACCGGAAGATAGATATTCAGAAAGAATATCACTTCGTGGTGCTCTCCGTGCATCGGGCGTCGGAGAACCCGCTCCAATATACCGTCGTGAGGGGACAATAAGTAGGGCCTAAGCGTACGGTGGAGCAAAGGGTTCGAAGAGCCTTCCTTCCATCGCTACACCCACTACCAGCTGTGAGTCGACCACACTGGGCTGTGAACGTCGGGTGGTTGGAATTGCAGGGGATTGAGTCCTGAACCGGTGAGCCGCAGGCCAGTTCCTCAGGACAGGAGCCTCCGTCGAGGTAGCCACGGCTGGCTGCCGGGCGTTCCTTTGATGAAGGAATCGCCGGCTTGGCAACCACGTGTGCATACCGCAGGTCGCTCCTGAGGAGCAGCTGACGAGGGAGCCGAACTAGGACAAGACGTCCTCTTGCGTGGGTGGTGTAGAAACGCCACCCGCACGGGGAGCGTGCTCGCGGGATATAGCTTCTTGGAGCCTTACAACCTCCATTTGGTTTCCCGTCCGTGGCATTGCAAAGAGAACCCGGTAGAACGGAGAAAAGCTCGTCTACCCGGTTGTGCGCGTCAGTGAGATCGTAGAAAGAGAATCTCATCGACCAGAAAGAGAAGAATATACAGTCCACTAGCTAGAGCGCTAGATAGCCAGCCAGCTCTCCCCTCCAAGCACACCAGACTGTCGCTGGAGCGCGAGAAACAGCTGACGAGCGCGCGATTGTTGACTTGTCCGCAAATGTATTTATTAGGCGGATTCTTTTGTTTCAGAAAGCCTCCGCAGTAGAAAATTGAAATAAGGAGACTAAAAAAGAGGAGACGAGGCCGCAATGGGAGCCGTCGTCAGTTTTTTCTTTTAGTTTCTAGTTTTGTTTTGTTAAAATGTTTAAATAGTTCATTTATATTTTTGTAATAAAAACTTTATTGAAAAACTTGTAACATTTTCTCTCCCTGTCTGTTTCCTCATCCGGACCCACGTTAAAGTCCCTTAGTACTTTAACAATGTGAAAAACGCGAAAGTATGAGCCTGATGAGGGAAAATCCCAGACCTATCCCAGACCTAACTTGCGTTATCCTCTAAAATATTCATCGAAACCAGGTTTAATTGACTGTTTCTGTGTGGTACCACATTACTACGTGATACAATCCAGAAATAGCCCAGGATCTAGCCATGAAGTATGAGAAATATGCGAAAGAATGAGCCTGATGCGAGCAAATCCCAGACCTAACCTAGACCTAACATGAATTATTCTCTAATATATTGATCGAAACCAGGTTTAATTGACTGTTTCAGTGTGGTCCCACATTACTACGTGATCCAAACCAGAAAAAACCCAGGTCCGTTCAACAAGTATGTGAAGAATGCGAAAGTATGAGTCTGATGAGTGAAAATCCCAGGCCTAACCTAGACCTAACATGCGTTATCCTCTAAGATATTGATGGAAACCAGGTTTAATTGACTGTTTCAGTGTTGTACTTCATTACTACGTGATGCAATCCAGAAAAATCCCAGGATCTAGCCATCAAGTATGAGAAATATGCGAAAGAATGAGCCTGATGAGAGCAAATCCCAGACCTAACCTAGACCTAACATGAATTATTCTCTAATATATTGATCGAAACCAGGTTTAATTGACTGTTTCAGTGTGGTCCCACATTACTACGTGATCCAAACCAGAAAAAACCCAGGTCCGTTCAACAAGTATGTGAAGAATGCGAAAGTATGAGTCTGATGAGTGAAAATCCCAGGCCTAACCTAGATCTAACATGCGTTATCCTCAAAAATATTGATCGAAACCTGGTTTAATCGACTGCTTCAGTGTGGTACCACATTACTATGCGATCCAAACCAGAAAATAACCCAGGATCTGTTCAACGAGTATGTGAAAAACGCGAAAGTATGAGCCTGATGTGGGCAAATCCCAGACCTATCCCAGACCTAACTTGCGTTGTCCTCTAAGGTATTGATGGAATCCAGGTTTAATTGACTGTTTCAGTGTTGTCCTTCATTACTACGTTATGCAATCCAGAAAAAGCCCAGGATCTAGCCATCAAGTATGAGAAATATGCGAAAGAATGAGCCTGATGAGAGCAAATCCCAGACCTAACCTAGACCTAACATGAATTATTCTCTAATATATTGATCGAAACCAGGTTTAATTGACTGTTTCCGTGTGGTCCCACATTACTACGTGATCCAAACCAGAAAAGACCCGGGATCCGGTCATCAAGTATGTGAAGTATGCGAAAGTAAGGGTCTGATGAGTGAAAATCCCAGGCCTAACCTAGACCTAACATGCGTTATCCTCAAAAATATTGATCGAAACCAGGTTTAATCGACTGTTTCAGTGTGGTACCACACTACTACGTGACCCAATCCAGAAAAAAACCCAGGATCTGTTCAACAAGTATGTGAAAAACGCGAAAGTATGAGCCTGATGAGGGAAAATCCCAGACCTATCCCAGACCTAACTTGCGTTATCCTCTAAAATATTGATGGAAACCCGGTTTAATTGACTGTTTCTGTGTGGTACCACATTACTACGTGATACAATCCAGAAATAGCACAGGATCTAGCCATGAAGTATGAGAAATATGCGAAAGTATGAGCCTGACGAGGGCAAATCCTAGACCTAACCCAGACCTAACATGCGTTATCCTCTAAAATATTTATCAAGGCCAGGTTTAATTGATTGTTTCTGTGTGGTGCCACATTACTACGTGATCCAAACCAGCAAAAACCCAGGATCCGTTCAACAAGTATGAGAAGAATGCGAAAGTATGAGTCTGATGAGTGAAAATCCCAGGCCTAACCTAGACCTAATGCGTTATCCTCAAAATATTGATCGAAACCTGGTTTAATCGACTGTTTCAGTGTGGTACCACATTACTATGCGATCCAAACCAGAAAATAACCCAGGATCTGTTCAACGAGTATGTGAAAAACGCGAAAGTATGAGCCTGATGTGGGCAAATCCCAGACCTATCCCAGACCTAACTTGCGTTGTCCTCTAAGATATTGATGGAATCCAGGTTTAATTGACTGTTTCAGTGTTGTACTTCATTACTACGTTATGCAATCCAGAAAAAGCCCAGGATCTAGCCATCAAGTATGAGAAATATGCGAAAGAAAGAGCCTGATGAGAGCAAATCCCAGACCTAACCTAGACCTAACATGAATTATTCTCTAAAATATTGATCAAAACCAGGTTTAATTGACTGTTTCAGTGTGGTACCACATTACTACGTGATCCAAACCAGAAAAAACCCAGCATCCGTTCAACAGGTATGAGAAGAATACGAAAGTATGAGTCTGATGAGTGAAAATCCCAGGCCTAACCTAGACCTAACATGCGTTATCCTCAAAAATATTGATCGAAACCTGGTTTAATCGACTGTTTCAGTGTGGTACCACATTACCATGTGATCCAAACCAGAAAATAACCCAGGATCTGTTCAACGAGTATGTGAAGTGTGCGAAAGTATGAATCTGATGAGGGCAAATCCCAGACCTAACCTAGACCTAACATGAATTATTCTCTAAAATATTTATCAAGACCAGGTTTAATTGATTGTTTCAGTGTGGTCCCACATTACTACGTGATCCAAACCAGAAAAAACCCAGGATCCGTTCAACAAGTATGTGAAGAATGCGAAAGTATGAGTCTGATGAGTGAAAGTCCCAGACCTAACCTAGACCTAACATGCGTTATCCTCTAAAATATTTATCAAGACCAGGTTTAATTGACTGTCTCAGTGTGGTACCACATTTCTACGTGATCCACACCAGAAAAAGCCCAGGATCAGTTCAACAAGTATGCGAAAAACGCGAAAGTATGAGTCTGATGAGGGCGAATCCCAGACCTTTGCCAGACCTAACTTGCGTTATCCTCTAAAATATTGATCGAAACCAGGTTTAATTGACTGTTTCAGCGTGGTACCACATTACTACGTGATACAATCCAGAAACAGCCCAGGATCTAGCCATGAAGTATGAGAAATATGCGAAAGTATGAGCCTGATGAGGGCAAATCCTAGACCTAACCCAGACCTAACATGCGTTATACTCTGAAATATTTATCAAGATCAGGTTTAATTGAATGTTTCAGTGTGGTACCACATTACTACGTGAACCAAACCAGAAAAAACCCAGGATCCGTTCAACAAGTATGTGAAGAATGCAAAAGTATGAGTCTGATGAGTGAAAATCCCAGGGCTAACCTAGACCTAACATGCGTTATCCTCTAAAAATATTGATCCAAACCAGGTTTAATTGACTGTTTCAGTGTGGTACCACATTACTACATGATCCAATCCAGAAATAGCCCAGGATCCAGCCATGAAGTATGAGAAATATGCGAAGGTATGAGCCTGATGAGGGCAAATCCCAGACCTAACCTGGACCTAACATGAATTATTCTCTATGATATTGATCAAAACCAGGTTTAATTGACTGTTTCAGTGTGGTACCACATTACTACGTGATCCAAACCAGAAAAAACACAGGATCCGTTCAACAAGTATGTGAAGAATGCGAAAGTATGAGTCTGATGAGTGAAAATCTCAGACCTAACCTAGACCTAACATGCGTTATCCTCTAAAATGTTGATCGAAACCAGGTTTAATGGACCGTTTCAGTGTGGTACCACACTACTACGTGATCCAAACCAGAAAAAACCCAGGATCTCTTCAACAAGTATGTGAAAAACGCGAAAGTATGAGCCTGATGTGGGCAAATCCCAGACCTATCCCAGACCTAGCTTGCGTTATCCTCTAAAATATTGATCGAAACCAGGTTTAATTGACTGTTTCTGTGTGGTACCACATTACTACGTGATACAATCCAGAAATAGCCCAGGATCTAGCCATGAAGTATGAGAAATATGCGAAAGTATGAGCCTGACGAGGGCAAATCCTAGACCTAACCCAGACCTAACATGCGTTATCCTCTAAAATATTTATCAAGACCAGGTTTAATTGATTGTTTCTGTGTGGTCCCACATTACTACGTGATCCAAACCAGAAAAAACCCAGGATCCGTTCAACAAGTATGTGAAGAATGCGAAAGTAAGAGTCTGATGAGTGAAAATCCCAGGCCTAACCTAGACCTAACATGCGTTATCCTCAAAAATATTGATCGAAACCAGGTTTAATCGACTGTTTCAGTGTGGTACCACACTACTACGTGACCCAATCCAGAAAAAAACCCAGGATCTGTTCAACAAGTATGTGAAAAACGCGAAAGTATGAGCCTGATGAGGGAAAATCCCAGACCTATCCCAGACCTAACTTGCGTTATCCTCTAAAATATTCATCGAAACCAGGTTTAATTGACTGTTTCTGTGTGGTACCACATTACTACGTGATACAATCCAGAAATAGCCCAGGATCTAGCCATGAAGTATGAGAAATATGCGAAAGAATGAGCCTGATGAGAGCAAATCCCAGACCTAACCTAGACCTAACATGAATTATTCTCTAATATATTGATCGAAACCAGGTTTAATTGACTGTTTCAGTGTGGTCCCACATTACTACGTGATCCAAACCAGAAAAAACCCAGGTCCGTTCAACAAGTATGTGAAGAATGCGAAAGTATGTGTCTGATGAGTGAAAATCCCAGGCCTAACCTAGACCTAACATGCGTTATCCTCTAAGATATAGATGGAAACCAGGTTTAATTGACTGTTTCAGTGTTGTACTTCATTACTACGTGATGCAATCCAGAAAAATCCCAGGATCTAGCCATCAAGTATGAGAAATATGCGAAAGAATGAGCCTGATGAGAGCAAATCCCAGACCTAACCTAGACCTAACATGAATTATTCTCTAATATATTGATCGAAACCAGGTTTAATTGACTGTTTCAGTGTGGTCCCACATTACTACGTGATCCAAACCAGAAAAAACCCAGGTCCGTTCAACAAGTATGTGAAGAATGCGAAAGTATGAGTCTGATGAGTGAAAATCCCAGGCCTAACCTAGACCTAACATGCGTTATCCTCAAAAATATTGATCGAAACCTGGTTTAATCGACTGTTTCAGTGTGGTACCACATTACTATGCGATCCAAACCAGAAAATAACCCAGGATCTGTTCAACGAGTATGTGAAAAACGCGAAAGTATGAGCCTGATGTGGGCAAATCCCAGACCTATCCCAGACCTAACTTGCGTTGTCCTCTAAGGTATTGATGGAATCCAGGTTTAATTGACTGTTTCAGTGTTGTCCTTCATTACTACGTTATGCAATCCAGAAAAAGCCCAGGATCTAGCCATCAAGTATGAGAAATATGCGAAAGAATGAGCCTGATGAGAGCAAATCCCAGACCTAACCTAGACCTAACATGAATTATTCTCTAATATATTGATCGAAACCAGGTTTAATTGACTGTTTCCGTGTGGTCCCACATTACTACGTGATCCAAACCAGAAAAGACCCGGGATCCGGTCATCAAGTATGTGAAGTATGCGAAAGTAAGGGTCTGATGAGTGAAAATCCCAGGCCTAACCTAGACCTAACATGCGTTATCCTCAAAAATATTGATCGAAACCAGGTTTAATCGACTGTTTCAGTGTGGTACCACACTACTACGTGACCCAATCCAGAAAAAAACCCAGGATCTGTTCAACAAGTATGTGAAAAACGCGAAAGTATGAGCCTGATGAGGGAAAATCCCAGACCTATCCCAGACCTAACTTGCGTTATCCTCTAAAATATTGATGGAAACCCGGTTTAATTGACTGTTTCTGTGTGGTACCACATTACTACGTGATACAATCCAGAAATAGCACAGGATCTAGCCATGAAGTATGAGAAATATGCGAAAGTATGAGCCTGACGAGGGCAAATACTAGACCTAACCCAGACCTAACATGCGTTATCCTCTAAAATATTTATCAAGGCCAGGTTTAATTGATTGTTTCTGTGTGGTGCCACATTACTACGTGATCCAAACCAGCAAAAACCCAGGATCCGTTCAACAAGTATGAGAAGAATGCGAAAGTATGAGTCTGATGAGTGAAAATCCCAGGCCTAACCTAGACCTAATGCGTTATCCTCAAAATATTGATCGAAACCTGGTTTAATCGACTGTTTCAGTGTGGTACCACATTACTATGCGATCCAAACCAGAAAATAACCCAGGATCTGTTCAACGAGTATGTGAAAAACGCGAAAGTATGAGCCTGATGTGGGCAAATCCCAGACCTATCCCAGACCTAACTTGCGTTGTCCTCTAAGATATTGATGGAATCCAGGTTTAATTGACTGTTTCAGTGTTGTACTTCATTACTACGTTATGCAATCCAGAAAAAGCCCAGGATCTAGCCATCAAGTATGAGAAATATGCGAAAGAAAGAGCCTGATGAGAGCAAATCCCAGACCTAACCTAGACCTAACATGAATTATTCTCTAAAATATTGATCAAAACCAGGTTTAATTGACTGTTTCAGTGTGGTACCACATTACTACGTGTTCCAAACCAGAAAAAACCCAGGATCCGTTCAACAGGTATGAGAAGAATACGAAAGTATGAGTCTGATGAGTGAAAATCCCAGGCCTAACCTAGACCTAACATGCGTTATCCTCAAAAATATTGATCGAAACCTGGTTTAATCGACTGTTTCAGTGTGGTACCACATTACCATGTGATCCAAACCAGAAAATAACCCAGGATCTGTTCAACGAGTATGTGAAGTGTGCGAAAGTATGAATCTGATGAGGGCAAATCCCAGACCTAACCTAGACCTAACATGAATTATTCTCTGAAATATTTATCAAGACCAGGTTTAATTGATTGTTTCAGTGTGGTCCCACATTACTACGTGATCCAAACCAGAAAAAACCCAGGATCCGTTCAACAAGTATGTGAAGAATGCGAAAGTATGAGTCTGATGAGTGAAAGTCCCAGACCTAACCTAGACCTAACATGCGTTATCCTCTAAAATATTTATCAAGACCAGGTTTAATTGACTGTCTCAGTGTGGTACCACATTACTACGTGATCCACACCAGAAAAAGCCCAGGATCAGTTCAACAAGTATGCGAAAAACGCGAAAGTATGAGTCTGATGAGGGCGAATCCCAGACCTTTGCCAGACCTAACTTGCGTTATCCTCTAAAATATTGATCGAAACCAGGTTTAATTGACTGTTTCAGCGTGGTACCACATTACTACGTGATACAATCCAGAAACAGCCCAGGATCTAGCCATGAAGTATGAGAAATATGCGAAAGTATGAGCCTGATGAGGGCAAATCCTAGACCTAACCCAGACCTAACATGCGTTATACTCTGAAATATTTATCAAGATCAGGTTTAATTGAATGTTTCAGTGTGGTACCACATTACTACGTGAACCAAACCAGAAAAAACCCAGGATCCGTTCAACAAGTATGTGAAGAATGCAAAAGTATGAGTCTGATGAGTGAAAATCCCAGGGCTAACCTAGACCTAACATGCGTTATCCTCTAAAAATATTGATCCAAACCAGGTTTAATTGACTGTTTCAGTGTGGTACCACATTACTACATGATCCAATCCAGAAATAGCCCAGGATCCAGCCATGAAGTATGAGAAATATGCGAAGGTATGAGCCTGATGAGGGCAAATCCCAGACCTAACCTGGACCTAACATGAATTATTCTCTATGATATTGATCAAAACCAGGTTTAATTGACTGTTTCAGTGTGGTACCACATTACTACGTGATCCAAACCAGAAAAAACACAGGATCCGTTCAACAAGTATGTGAAGAATGCGAAAGTATGAGTCTGATGAGTGAAAATCCCAGACCTAACCTAGACCTAACATGCGTTATCCTCTAAAATGTTGATCGAAACCAGGTTTAATGGACCGTTTCAGTGTGGTACCACACTACTACGTGATCCAAACCAGAAAAAACCCAGGATCTCTTCAACAAGTATGTGAAAAACGCGAAAGTATGAGCCTGATGTGGGCAAATCCCAGACCTATCCCAGACCTAACTTGCGTTATCCCCTAAGATATTGATGGAAACCAGGTTTAATTGACTGTTACAGTGTTGTACTTCATTACTACGTGATGCAATCCAGAAAAAGCCCAGGATCTAGCCATCAAGTATGAGAAATATGCGAAAGAATGAGCCTGATGAGAGCAAATCCCAGACCTAACCTAGACCTAACATGAATTATTCTCTAATATATTGATCGAAACCAGGTTTAATTGACTGCTTCCGTGTGGTCCCACATTACTACGTGATCCAAACCAGAAAAAACCCAGGATCCGTTCAACAAGTATGTGAAGAATGCGAAAGTAAGAGTCTGATGAGTGAAAATCCCAGGCCTAACCTAGACCTAACATGCGTTATGCTCAAAAATATTGATCGAAATCAGGTTTAATCGACTGTTTCAGTGTGGAACCAGACTACTACGTGACCCAATCCAGAAAAAACCCAGGATCTGTTCAACAAGTATGTGAAAAACGCGAAAGTATGAGCCTGATGAGGGAAAATCCCAGACCTATCCCAGACCTAACTTGCGTTATCCTCTAAAATATTGATCGAAACCAGGTTTAATTGACTGTTTCTGTGTGGTACCACATTACTACGTGATACAATCCAGAAATAGCCCAGGATCTAGCCATCAAGTATGAGAAATATGCGAAAGTATGAGCCTGACGAGGGCAAATCCTAGACCTAACCCAGACCTAACATGCGTTATCCTCTAAAATATTTATCAAGACCAGGTTTAATTGATTGTTTCAGTGTGGTCCCACATTACTACGTGATCCAAACCAGAAAAAACCCAGGATCCGTTCAACAAGTATGTGAAGAATGCGAAAGTATGAGTCTGATGAGTGAAAATCCCAGACCTAACCTAGACCTAACATGCGTTATCCTCTAAAATGTTGATCCAAACCAGGTTTAATGGACTGTTTCAGTGTGGTACCACACTACTACGTGATCCAAACCAGAAAAAACCCAGGATCTGTTCAACAAGTACGTGAAAAACGCGAAAGTATGAGCCTGATGTGGGCAAATCCCAGACCTATCCCAGACCTAACTTGCGTTGTCCTCTAAGATATTGATGGAAACCAGGTTTAATTGACTGTTTCAGTGTTGTACTTCATTACTACGTGATGCAATCCAGAAAAAGCCCAGGATCTAGCCATCAAGTATGAGAAATATGCGAAAGAATGAGCCTGATGAGAGCAAATCCCAGACCTAACATGAATTATTCTCTAATATATTGATCGACACCAGGTTTAATTGACTGTTTCAGTGTGGTCCCACTTTACTACGTGATCCAAACCAGAAAAAACCCAGGTCCGTTCAACAAGTATGTGAAGAATGCGAAAGTATGAGTCTGATGAGTGAAAATCCCAGGCCTAACCTAGACCTAACATGCGTTATCCGCAAAAATATTGATCGAAACCTGGTTTAATCGACTGTTTCAGTGTGGTACCACATTACTATGCGATCCAAACAAGAAAATAACGCAGGATCTGTCAAACGAGTATGTGAAGTGTGCGAAAGTATGAGCCTGATGAGAGCAAATCCCAGACCTAACCTAGACCTAACATGAATTATTCTCTAATATATTGATCGAAATCAGGTTTAATTGACTGTTTCCGTGTGGTCCCACATTACTACGTGATCCAAACCAGAAAAAACCCAGGATCTGTTCAACAAGTATGTGAAAAACGCGAAAGTATGAGCCTGATGAGGGAAAATCCCAGACCTATCCCAGACCTAACTTGCGTTATCCTCTAAAATATTCATCGAAACCAGGTTTAATTGACTGTTTCTGTGTGGTACCACATTACTAAGTGATACAATCCAGAAATAGCCCAGGATCTAGCCATGAAGTATGAGAAATATGCGAAAGTATGAGCCTGACGAGGGCAAATCCTAGACCTAACCCAGACCTAACATGCGTTATCCTCTAAAATGTTGATCCAAACCAGGTTTAATGTACTGTTTCAGTGTGGTACCACACTACTACGTGATCCAAACCAGAAAAAACCCAGGATCTGTTCAACAAGTATGTGAAAAACGCGAAAGTATGAGCCTGATGTGGGCAAATCCCAGACCTATCCCAGACCTAACTTGCGTTGTCCTCTAAGATATTGATGGAAACCAGGTTTAATTGACTGTTTCAGTGTTGTACTTCATTACTACGTGATGCAATCCAGAAAAATCCCAGGATCTAGCCATCAAGTATGAGAAATATGCGAAAGAATGAGCCTGATGAGAGCAAATCCCAGACCTAACCTAGACCTAACATGAATTATTCTCTAATATATTGATCGAAACCAGGTTTAATTGACTGTTTCAGTGTGGTCCCACATTACTACGTGATCCAAACCAGAAAAAACCCGGGATCCGTTCATCAAGTATGTGAAGAATGCGAAAGTAAGGGTCTGATGAGTGAAAATCCCAGGCCTAACCTAGACCTAACATGCGTTATCCTCAAAAATATTGATCGAAACCAGGTTTAATCGACTGTTTCAGTGTGGTACCACACTACTACGTGACCCAATCCAGAAAAAAACCCAGGATCTGTTCAACAAGTATGTGAAAAACGCGAAAGTATGAGCCTGATGAGGGAAAATCCCAAACCTATCCCAGACCTAACTTGCGTTATCCTCTAAAATATTGATGGAAACCCGGTTTAATTGACTGTTTCTGTGTGGTACCACATTACTACGTGATACAATCCAGAAATAGCACAGGATCTAGCCATGAAGTATGAGAAATATGCGAAAGTATGAGCCTGACGAGGGCAAATCCTAGACCTAACCCAGACCTAACATGCGTTATCCTCTAAA
Source organism: Colletes latitarsis (assembly GCF_051014445.1). Lineage (NCBI taxonomy): Eukaryota > Metazoa > Arthropoda > Insecta > Hymenoptera > Colletidae > Colletes > Colletes latitarsis. The sequence goes on along the minus strand of NC_135136.1, from coordinate 9,627,914 downwards.
ATATTTATCAAGACCAGGTTTAATTGATTGTTTCTGTGTGGTCCCACATTACTACGTGATCCAAACCAGCAAAAACCCAGGATCCGTTCAACAAGTATGAGAAGAATGCGAAAGTATGAGTCTGATGAGTGAAAATCCCAGGCCTAACCTAGACCTAACATGCGTTATCCTCAAAAATATTGATCGAAACCTGGTTTAATCGACTGTTTCAGTGTGGTACCACATTACTATGCGATCCAAACCAGAAAATAACCCAGGATCTGTTCAACGAGTATGTGAAAAACGCGAAAGTATGAGCCTGATGTGGGCAAATTCCAGACCTATCCCAGACCTAACTTGCGTTGTCCTCTAAGATATTGATGGAATCCAGGTTTAATTGACTGTTTCAGTGTTGTACTTCATTACTACGTTATGCAATCCAGAAAAAGCCCAGGATCTAGCCATCAAGTATGAGAAATATGCGAAAGAAAGAGCCTGATGAGAGCAAATCCCAGACCTAACCTAGACCTAACATGAATTATTCTCTAAAATATTGATCAAAACCAGGTTTATTTGACTGTTTCAGTGTGGTACCACATTACTACGTGATCCAAACCAGAAAAAACCCAGGATCCGTTCAACAGGTATGAGAAGAATACGAAAGTATGAGTCTGATGAGTGAAAATCCCAGGCCTAACCTAGACCTAACATGCGTTATCCTCAAAAATATTGATCGAAACCTGGTTTAATCGACTGTTTCAGTGTGGTACCACATTACCATGTGATCCAAACCAGAAAAAACCCAGGATCCGTTCAACAAGTATGTGAAGAATGCGAAAGTATGAGTCTGATGAGTGAAAATCCCAGACCTAACCTAGACCTAACATGCGTTATCCTCTAAAATGTTGATCCAAACCAGGTTTAATGGACTGTTTCAGTGTGGTACCACACTACTACGTGATCCAAACCAGAAAAAACCCAGGATCTGTTCAACAAGTATGTGAAAAACGCGAAAGTATGAGCCTGATGAGGGAAAATCCCAGACCTATCCCAGACCTAACTTGCGTTATCCTCTAAAATATTGATCGAAACCAGGTTTAATTGACTGTTTCTGTGTGGTACCACATTACTACGTGATACAATCCAGAAATAGCCCAGGATCTAGCCATGAAGTATGAGAAATATGCGAAAGTATGAGCCTGACGAGGGCAAATCCTAGACCTAACCCAGACCTAACATGCGTTATCCTCTAAAATATTTATCAAGACCAGGTTTAATTGATTGTTTCTGTGTGGTCCCACATTACTACGTGATCCAAACCAGCAAAAACCCAGGATCCGTTCAACGAGTATGTGAAGTGTGCGAAAGTATGAATCTGATGAGGGCAAATCCCAGACCTATCCCAGACCTAACATGCGTTATCCTCTAAAATATTTATCAAGACCAGGTTTAATTGATTGTTTCAGTGTGGTCCCACATTACTACGTGATCCAAACCAGAAAAAACCCAGGATCCGTTCAACAAGTATGTGAAGAATGCGAAAGTATGAGTCTGATGAGTGAAAATCCCAGACCTAACCTAGACCTAACATGCGTTATCCTCTAAAATGTTGATCCAAACCAGGTTTAATGGACTGTTTCAGTGTGGTACCACACTACTACGTGATCCAAACCAGAAAAAACCCAGGATCTGTTCAACAAGTATGTGAAAAACGCGAAAGTATGAGTCTGATGAGTGAAAATCCCAGGCCTAACCTAGACCTAACATGCGTTATCCTCTAAAATATTGATGGAAACCCGGTTTAATTGACTGTTTCTGTGTGGTACCACATTACTACGTGATACAATCCAGAAATAGCACAGGATCTAGCCATGAAGTATGAGAAATATGCGAAAGTATGAGCCTGACGAGGGCAAATCCTAGACCTAACCCAGACCTAACATGCGTTATCCTCTAAAATATTTATCAAGACCAGGTTTAATTGATTGTTTCTGTGTGGTCCCACATTACTACGTGATCCAAACCAGCAAAAACCCAGGATCCGTTCAACGAGTATGTGAAGTGTGCGAAAGTATGAATCTGATGAGGGCAAATCCCAGACCTATCCCAGACCTAACATGCGTTATCCTCTAAAATATTTATCAAGACCAGGTTTAATTGATTGTTTCAGTGTGGTCCCACATTACTACGTGATCCAAACCAGAAAAAACCCAGGATCCGTTCAACAAGTATGTGAAGAATGCGAAAGTATGAGTCTGATGAGTGAAAATCCCAGACCTAACCTAGACCTAACATGCGTTATCCTCTAAAATGTTGATCCAAACCAGGTTTAATGGACTGTTTCAGTGTGGTACCACACTACTACGTGATCCAAACCAGAAAAAACCCAGGATCTGTTCAACAAGTATGTGAAAAACGCGAAAGTATGAGCCTGATGTGGGCAAATCCCAGACCTATCCCAGACCTAACTTGCGTTGTCCTCTAAGATATTGATGGAAACCAGGTTTAATTGACTGTTTCAGTGTTGTACTTCATTACTACGTGATGCAATCCAGAAAAAGTCCAGGTTCTAGCCATCAAGTATGAGAAATATGCGAAAGAATGAGCCTGATGAGAGCAAATCCCAGACCTAACATGAATTATTCTCTAATATATTGATCGACACCAGGTTTAATTGACTGTTTCAGTGTGGTCCCACTTTACTACGTGATCCAAACCAGAAAAAACCCAGGTCCGTTCAACAAGTATGTGAAGAATGCGAAAGTATGAGTCTGATGAGTGAAAATCCCAGGCCTAACCTAGACCTAACATGCGTTATCCGCAAAAATATTGATCGAAACCTGGTTTAATCGACTGTTTCAGTGTGGTACCACATTACTATGCGATCCAAACCAGAAAATAACGCAGGATCTGTCAAACGAGTATGTGAAGTGTGCGAAAGTATGAGCCTGATGAGAGCAAATCCCAGACCTAACCTAGACCTAACATGAATTATTCTCTAATATATTGATCGAAATCAGGTTTAATTGACTGTTTCCGTGTGGTCCCACATTACTACGTGATCCAAACCAGAAAAAACCCAGGATCCGTTCAACAAGTATGTGAAGAATGCGAAAGTAAGAGTCTGATGAGTGAAAATCCCAGGCCTAACCTAGACCTAATATGCGTTATCCTCAAAAATATTGATCGAAACCAGGCTTAATCGACTGTTTCAGTGTGGTACCACACTACTACGTGACCCAATCCAGAAAAAAACGCAGGATCTGTTCAACAAGTATGTGAAAAACGCGAAAGTATGAGCCTGATGAGGGAAAATCCCAGACCTATCCCAGACCTAACTTGCGTTATCCTCTAAAATATTGATCGAAACCAGGTTTAATTGACTGTTTCTGTGTGGTACCACATTACTACGTGATACAATCCAGAAATAGCCCAGGATCTAGCCATGAAGTATGAGAAATATGCGAAAGTATGAGCCTGACGAGGGCAAATCCTAGACCTAACCCAGACCTAACATGCGTTATCCTCTAAAATATTTATCAAGACCAGGTTTAATTGATTGTTTCTGTGTGGTCCCACATTACTACCTGATCCAAACCAGCAAAAACCCAGGATCCGTTCAACAAGTATGTGAAGAATGCGAAAGTATGAGTCTGATGAGTGAGAATCCCAGGCTAACCTAGACCTAACATGCGTTATCCTCAAAAATATTGATCGAAACCTGGTTTAATCGACTGTTTCAGTGTGGTACCACATTACTATGCGATCCAAACCAGAAAATAACACAGGATCTGTCAAACGAGTATGTGAAGTGTGCGTAAGTATGAGCCTGATGAGAGCAAATCCCAGACCTAACCTAGACCTAACATGAATTATTCTCTAATATATTGATCGAAACCAGGTTTAATTGACTGTTTCAGTGCGGTCCCACATTACTACGTGATCCAAACCAGAAAAAACCCAGGATCCGTTCAACAAGTATGTGAAGAATGCGAAAGTATGAGTCTGATGAGTGAAAATCCCCGGCCTAACCTAGACGTGAACATGCGTTATCCTCAAAAATATTGATCGAAACCAGGTTTAATCGACTGTTTCAGTGTGGTACCACACTACTACGTGACCCAATCCAGAAAAAACCCAGGATCTGTTCAACAAGTATGTGAAAAACGCGAAAGTATGAGCCTGATGAGGGAAAATCCCAGACCTATCCCAGACCTAACTTGCGTTATCCTCTAAAATATTGATGGAAACCAGGTTTAATTGACTGTTTCAGTGTTGTACTTCATTACTACGTGATGCACACCAGAAAAAGGCCTGGATCTAGCCATCAAGTATGAGAAATATGCGAAAGAATGAGCCTGATGAGAGCAAATCCCAGACCTAACCTAGACCTAACATGAATTATTCTCTAATATATTGATCGAAACCAGGTTTAATTGACTGTTTCAGTGTGGTCCCACATTACTACGTGATCCAAACCAGAAAAAACCCAGGATCCGTTCAACAAGTATGTGAAGAATGCGAAAGTATGAGTCTGATGAGTGAAAATCCCAGGGCTAACCTAGACCTAACATGCGTTCTCCTCTAAAATATTGATCCATACCAGGTTTAATGGACTGTTTCAGTGTGGTACCACTTTACTACGTGATCCAAAGCAGAAAAAACCCTCGATCAGGTCAACATGTATGTTAAAACTACGAAAGTATGACCTTGATGAGGGCAAATCCCACGCCTAACCTAGACCTAACATGCGTTATCCTCAAAAATATTGATCGAAACCTGGTTTAATCGACTGTTTCAGTGTGGTACCACATTACTATGCGATCCAAACCAGAAAATAACCCAGGATCTGTTCAACGAGTATGTGAAAAACGCGAAAGTATGAGCCTGATGTGGGCAAATCCCAGGCTTATCCCAGACCTAACTTGCGTTGTCCTCTAAGATATTGATGGAATCCAGGTTTAATTGACTGTTTCAGTGTTGTACTTCATTACTACGTTATGCAATCCAGAAAAAGCCCAGGATCTAGCCATCAAGTATGAGAAATATGCGAAAGAATGAGCCTGATGAGAGCAAATCCCAGACCTAACCTAGACCTAACATGAATCATTCTCTAATATATTGATCGAAACCAGGTTTAATTGACTGTTTCCGTGTGGTCCCACATTACTACGTGATCCAAACCAGAAAAAACCCAGGATCCGTTCAACAAGTATGTGAAGAATGCGAAAGTAAGAGTCTGATGAGTGAAAATCCCAGGCCTAACCTAGACCTAACATGCGTTATCCTCAAAAATATTGATCGAAACCAGGTTTAATCGACTGTTTCAGTGTGGTACCACACTACTACGTGACCCAATCCAGAAAAAAACCCAGGATCTGTTCAACAAGTATGTGAAAAACGCGAAAGTATGAGCCTGATGAGGGAAAATCCCAGACCTATCCCAGACCTAACTTGCGTTATCCTCTAAAATATTGATCGAAACCAGGTTTAATTGACTGTTTCTGTGTGATACCACATTACTACGTGATACAATCCAGAAATAGCCCAGGATCTAGCCATGAAGTATGAGAAATATGCGAAAGTATGAGCCTGACGAGGGCAAATCCTAGACCTAACCCAGACCTAACATGCGTTATCCTCTAAAATGTTGATCCAAACCAGGTTTAATGGACTGTTTCAGTGTGGTACCACACTACTACGTGATCCAAACCAGAAAAAACCCAGGATCTGTTCAACAAGTATGTGAAAAACGCGAAAGTATGAGCCTGATGTGGGCAAATCCCAGACCTATCCCAGACCTAACTTGCGTTGTCCTCTAAGATATTGATGGAAACCAGGTTTAATTGACTGTTTCAGTGTTGTACTTCATTACTACGTGATGCAATCCAGAAAAAGCCCAGGATCTAGCCATCAAGTATGAGAAATATGCGAAAGAATGAGCCTGATGAGAGCAAATCCCAGACCTAACCTAGACCTAACATGAATTATTCTCTAATATATTGATCGAAACCAGGTTTAATTGACTGTTTCAGTGTGGTCCCACATTACTACGTGATCCAAACCAGAAAAAACCCAGGTCCGTTCAACAAGTATGTGATGAATGCGAAAGTATGAGTCTGATGAGTGAAAATCCCAGGCCTAACCTAGACCTAACATGCGTTATCCTCAAAAATATTGATCGAAACCTGGTTTAATCGACTGTTTCAGTGTGGTACCACATTACTATGCGATCCAAACCAGAAAATAACCCAGGATCTGTTCAACGAGTATGTGAAAAACGCGAAAGTATGAGCCTGATGTGGGCAAATCCCAGACCTATCCCAGACCTAACTTGCGTTGTCCTCTAAGATATTGATGGAATCCAGGTTTAATTGACTGTTTCAGTGTTGTCCTTCATTACTACGTTATGCAATCCAGAAAACGCCCAGGATCTAGCCATCAAGTATGAGAAATATGCGAAAGAATGAGCCTGATGAGAGCAAATCCCAGACCTAACCTAGACCTAACATGAATTATTCTCTAATATATTGATCGAAACCAGGTTTAATTGACTGTTTCCGTGTGGTCCCACATTACTACGTGATCCAAACCAGAAAAGACCCGGGATCCGTTCATCAAGTATGTGAAGAATGCGAAAGTAAGGGTCTGATGAGTGAAAATCCCAGGCCTAACCTAGACCTAACATGCGTTATCCTCAAAAATATTGATCGAAACCAGGTTTAATCGACTGTTTCAGTGTGGTACCACACTACTACGTGACCCAATCCAGAAAAAAACCCAGGATCCGTTCAACAAGTATGAGAAGAATGCGAAAGTATGAGTCTGATGAGTGAAAATCCCAGGCCTAACCTAGACCTAAAATGCGTTATCCTCAAAAATATTGATCGAAACCTGGTTTAATCGACTGTTTCAGTGTGGTACCACATTACTATGCGATCCAAACCAGAAAATAACCCAGGATCTGTTCAACGAGTATGTGAAAAACGCGAAAGTATGAGCCTGATGTGGGCAAATCCCAGACCTATCCCAGACCTAACTTGCGTTGTCCTCTAAAATATTTATCAAGACTAGGTTTAATTGATTGTTTCAGTGTGGTCCCACATTACTACGTGATCCAAACCAGAAAAAACCCAGGATCCGTTCAACAGGTATGAGAAGAATACGAAAGTATGAGTCTGATGAGTGAAAATCCCAGGCCTAACCTAGACCTAACATGCGTTATCCTCAAAAATATTGATCGAAACCTGGTTTAATCGACTGTTTCAGTGTGGTACCACATTACCATGTGATCCAAACCAGAAAATAACCCAGGATCTGTTCAACGAGTATGTGAAGTGTGCGAAAGTATGAATCTGATGAGGGCAAATCCCAGACCTATCCCAGACCTAACATGCGTTATCCTCTAAAATATTTATCAAGACCAGGTTTAATTGATTGTTTCAGTGTGGTCCCACATTACTACGTGATCCAAACCAGAAAAAACCCAGGATCCGTTCAACAAGTATGTGAAGAATACGAAAGTATGAGTCTGATGAGTGAAAATCCCAGACCTAACCTAGACCTAACATGCGTTATCCTGTAAAATATTTATCGAGACCAGGTTTAATTGACTGTCTCAGTGAGGTACCACATTACTACGTGATCCACACCAGAAAAAGCCCAGGATCAGTTCAACAAGTATGTGAAAAACGCGAAAGAATGAGTCTGATGAGGGCGAATCCCAGACCTTTGCCAGACCTAACTTGCGTTATCCTCTAAAATATTGATCGAAACCAGGTTTAATTGACTGTTTCAGCGTGGTACCACATTACTACGTGATACAATCCAGAAACAGCCCAGGATCTAGCCATGAAGTATGAGAAATATGCGAAAGTATGAGCCTGACGAGGGCAAATCCTAGACCTAACCCAGACCTAACATGCGTTATCCTCTAAAATATTTATCAAGACCAGGTTTAATTGATTGTTTCTGTGTGGTCCCACATTGCTACGTGATCCAAACCAGAAAAAACCCAGGATCCGTTCAACAAGTATGAGAAGAATGCGAAAGTATGAGTCTGATGAGTGAAAATCCCAGACCTAACCTAGACCTAACTTGCGTTATCCTCTAAAATGTTGATCCAAACCAGGTTTAATGGACTGTTCCAGTGTGGTACCACACTACTACGTGATCCAAACCAGAAAAAACCCAGGATCTGTTCAACAAGTATGTGAAGAATGCGAAAGTATGAGTCTGATGAGTGAGAATCCCAGGCTAACCTAGACCTAACATGCGTTATCCTCAAAAATATTGATCGAAACCTGGTTTAATCGACTGTTTCAGTGTGGTACCACATTACTATGCGATCCAAACCAGAAAATAACACAGGATCTGTCAAACGAGTATGTGAAGTGTGCGTAAGTATGAGCCTGATGAGAGCAAATCCCAGACCTAACCTAGACCTAACATGAATTATTCTCTAAAATATTGATCGAAACCAGGTTTAATTGACTGTTTCGGTGTGGTACCACATTACTACGTGATCCAAACCAGAAAAAGCCCAGGATCAGTTCAACAAGTATGTGAAAAACGCGAAAGTATGAGCCTGATGAGGGCGAATCCCAGACCTATGCCAGACCTAACTTGCGTTATCCACTAAAATATTGATCGAAACGAGGTTTAATTGACTGTTTCAGCGTGGTACCACATTACTACGTGATACAATCCAGAAACAGCCCAGGATCTAGCCATGAAGTATGAGAGATATGCGAAAGTATGAGCCTGATGAGAGCAAATCCCAGACCTAACCTAGACCTAACATGAATTATTCTCTAATATATTGATCGAAACCAGGTTTAATTGACTGTTTCAGTGCGGTCCCACATTACTACGTGATCCAAACCAGAAAAAACCCAGGATCCGTTCAACAAGTATGTGAAGAATGCGAAAGTATGAGTCTGATGAGTGAAAATCCCCGGCCTAACCTAGACCTAACATGCGTTATCCTCAAAAATATTGATCGAAACCAGGTTTAATCGACTGTTTCAGTGTGGTACCACACTACTACGTGACCCAATCCAGAAAAAACCCAGGATCTGTTCAACAAGTATGTGAAAAACGCGAAAGTATGAGCCTGATGAGGGAAAATCCCAGACCTATCCCAGACCTAACTTGCGTTATCCTCTAAAATATTGATGGAAACCAGGTTTAATTGACTGTTTCAGTGTTGTACTTCATTACTACGTGATGCAAACCAGAAAAAGGCCTGGATCTAGCCATCAAGTATGAGAAATATGCGAAAGAATGAGCCTGATGAGAGCAAATCCCAGACCTAACCTAGACCTAACATGAATTATTCTCTAATATATTGATCGAAACCAGGTTTAATTGACTGTTTCAGTGTGGTCCCACATTACTATGCGATCCAAACCAGAAAATAACCCAGGATCTGTTCAACGAGTATGTGAAAAACGCGAAAGTATGAGCCTGATGTGGGCAAATCCCAGGCCTATCCCAGACCTAACTTGCGTTGTCCTCTAAGATATTGATGGAATCCAGGTTTAATTGACTGTTTCAGTGTTGTACTTCATTACTACGTTATGCAATCCAGAAAAAGCCCAGGATCTAGCCATCAAGTATGAGAAATATGCGAAAGAATGAGCCTGATGAGAGCAAATCCCAGACCTAACCTAGACCTAACATGAATCATTCTCTAATATATTGATCGAAACCAGGTTTAATTGACTGTTTCCGTGTGGTCCCACATTACTACGTGATCCAAACCAGAAAAAACCCAGGATCCGTTCAACAAGTATGTGAAGAATGCGAAAGTAAGAGTCTGATGAGTGAAAATCCCAGGCCTAACCTAGACCTAACATGCGTTATCCTCAAAAATATTGATCGAAACCAGGTTTAATCGACTGTTTCAGTGTGGTACCACACTACTACGTGACCCAATCCAGAAAAAAACCCAGGGTCTGTTCAACAAGTATGTGAAAAACGCGAAAGTATGAGCCTGATGAGGGAAAATCCCAGACCTATCCCAGACCTAACTTGCGTTATCCTCTAAAATATTGATCGAAACCAGGTTTAATTGACTGTTTCTGTGTGATACCACATTACTACGTGATACAATCCAGAAATAGCCCAGGATCTAGCCATGAAGTATGAGAAATATGCGAAAGTATGAGCCTGACGAGGGCAAATCCTAGACCTAACCCAGACCTAACATGCGTTATCCTCTAAAATGTTGATCCAAACCAGGTTTAATGGACTGTTTCAGTGTGGTACCACACTACTACGTGATCCAAACCAGAAAAAACCCAGGATCTGTTCAACAAGTATGTGAAAAACGCGAAAGTATGAGCCTGATGTGGGCAAATCCCAGACCTATCCCAGACCTAACTTGCGTTGTCCTCTAAGATATTGATGGAAACCAGGTTTAATTGACTGTTTCAGTGTTGTACTTCATTACTACGTGATGCAATCCAGAAAAAGCCCAGGATCTAGCCATCAAGTATGAGAAATATGCGAAAGAATGAGCCTGATGAGAGCAAATCCCAGACCTAACCTAGACCTAACATGAATTATTCTCTAATATATTGATCGAAACCAGGTTTAATTGACTGTTTCAGTGTGGTCCCACATTACTACGTGATCCAAACCAGAAAAAACCCAGGTCCGTTCAACAAGTATGTGATGAATGCGAAAGTATGAGTCTGATGAGTGAAAATCCCAGGCCTAACCTAGACCTAACATGCGTTATCCTCAAAAATATTGATCGAAACCTGGTTTAATCGACTGTTTCAGTGTGGTACCACATTACTATGCGATCCAAACCAGAAAATAACCCAGGATCTGTTCAACGAGTATGTGAAAAACGCGAAAGTATGAGCCTGATGTGGGCAAATCCCAGACCTATCCCAGACCTAACTTGCGTTGTCCTCTAAGATATTGATGGAATCCAGGTTTAATTGACTGTTTCAGTGTTGTCCTTCATTACTACGTTATGCAATCCAGAAAAAGCCCAGGATCTAGCCATCAAGTATGAGAAATATGCGAAAGAATGAGCCTGATGAGAGCAAATCCCAGACCTAACCTAGACCTAACATGAATTATTCTCTAATATATTGATCGAAACCAGGTTTAATTGACTGTTTCCGTGTGATCCCACATTACTACGTGATCCAAACCAGAAAAGACCCGGGATCCGTTCATCAAGTATGTGAAGAATGCGAAAGTAAGGGTCTGATGAGTGAAAATCCCAGGCCTAACCTAGACCTAACATGCGTTATCCTCAAAAATATTGATCGAAACCAGGTTTAATCGACTGTTTCAGTGTGGTACCACACTACTACGTGACCCAATCCAGAAAAAAACCCAGGATCTGTTCAACAAGTATGTGAAAAACGCGAAAGTATGAGCCTGATGAGGGAAAATCCCAGACCTATCCCAGACCTAACTTGCGTTATCCTCTAAAATATTGATGGAAACCAGGTTTAATTGACTGTTTCTGTGTGGTACCACATTACTACGTGATAAAATCCAGAAATAGCACAGGATCTAGCCATGAAGTATGAGAAATATGCGAAAGTATGAGCCTGACGAGGGCAAATCCTAGACCTAACCCAGACCTAACATGCGTTATCCTCTAAATTATTTATCAAGACCAGGTTTAATTGATTGTTTCTGTGTGGTCCCACATTACTACGTGATCCAAACCAGCAAAAACCCAGGATCCGTTCAACAAGTATGAGAAGAATGCGAAAGTATGAGTCTGATGAGTGAAAATCCCAGGCCTAACCTAGACCTAACATGCGTTATCCTCAAAAATATTGATCGAAACCTGGTTTAATCGACTGTTTCAGTGTGGTACCACATTACTATGCGATCCAAACCAGAAAATAACCCAGGATCTGTTCAACGAGTATGTGAAAAACGCGAAAGTATGAGCCTGATGTGGGCAAATCCCAGACCTATCCCAGACCTAACTTGCGTTGTCCTCTAAAATATTTATCAAGACCAGGTTTAATTGATTGTTTCAGTGTGGTCCCACATTACTACGTGATCCAAACCAGAAAAAACCCAGGATCCGTTCAACAGGTATGAGAAGAATACGAAAGTATGAGTCTGATGAGTGAAAATCCCAGGCCTAACCTAGACCTAACATGCGTTATCCTCAAAAATATTGATCGAAACCTGGTTTAATCGACTGTTTCAGTGTGGTACCACATTACCATGTGATCCAAACCAGAAAATAACCCAGGATCTGTTCAACGAGTATGTGAAGTGTGCGAAAGTATGAATCTGATGAGTGAAAATCCCAGGGCTAACCTAGACCTAACATGCGTTATCCTCTAAAAATATTGATCCAAACCAGGTTTAATTGACTGTTTCAGTGTGGTACCACATTACTACATGATCCAATCCAGAAATAGCCCAGGATCCAGCCATGAAGTATGAGAAATATGCGAAAGTATGAGCCTGATGAGGGCAAATCCCAGACCTAACCTAGACCTAACATGAATTATTCTCTATGATATTGATCAAAACCAGGTTTAATTGACTGTTTCAGTGTGGTACCACATTACTACGTGATCCAAACCAGAAAAAAACACAGGATCCGTTCAACAAGTATGTGAAAAACGCGAAAGTATGAGCCTGATGTGGGCAAATCCCAGACCTATCCCAGACCTAACTTGCGTTATCCTCTAAGATATTGATGGAAACCAGGTTTAATTGACTGTTTCAATGCTGTACTTCATTACTACGTGATGCAATCCAGAAAAAGCCCAGGATCTAGCCATCAAGTATGAGAAATATGCGAAAGAATGAGCCTGATGAGAGCAAATCCCAGACCTAACCTAGACCTAACATGAATTATTCTCTAATATATTGATCGAAACCAGGTTTAATTGACTGCTTCCGTGTGGTCCCACATTACTACGTGATCCAAACCATAAAAAACCCAGGATCCGTTCAACAAGTATGTGAAGAATGCAAAAGTAAGAGTCTGATGAGTGAAAATTCCAGGCCTAACCTAGACCTAACATGCGTTATGCTCAAAAATATTGATCGAAACCAGGTTTAATCGACTGTTTCAGTGTGGTACCAGACTACTACGTGACCCAATCCAGAAAAAAACCCAGGATCTGTTCAACAAGTATGTGAAAAACGCGAAAGTATGAGCCTGATGAGGGAAAATCCCAGACCTATCCCAGACCTAACTTGCGTTATCCTCTAAAATATTGATCGAAACCAGGTTTAATTGACTGTTTCTGTGTGGTACCACATTACTACGTGATACAATCCAGAAATAGCCCAGGATCTAGCCATGAAGTATGAGAAATATGCGAAAGTATGAGCCTGACGAGGGCAAATCCTAGACCTAACCCAGACCTAACATGCGTTATCCTCTAAAATATTTATAAAGACCAGGTTTAATTGATTGTTTCTGTATGGTCCCACATTACTACCTGATCCAAACCAGCAAAAACCCAGGATCCGTTCAACAGGTATGTGAAGAATGCGAAAGTATGAGTCTGATGAGTGAAAATCCCAGGCCTAACCTAGACCTAACATGCGTTATCCTCAAAAATATTGATCGAAACCTGGTTTAATCGACTGTTTCAGTGTGGTACCACATTACTATGTGATCCAAACCAGAAAATAACCCGGGATCTGTTCAACGAGTATGTGAAGTGTGCGAAAGTATGAGTCTGATGAGGGCAAATCCCAGACCTACCCCAGACCTAACATGCGTTATCCTCTAAAATATTTATCAAGACCAGGTTTAATTGATTGTTTCAGTGTGGTCCCACATTACTACGTGATCCAATCCAGAAAAAACCCAGGATCCGTTCAACAAGTATGTGAAAAACGCGAAAGTATGAGCCTGATGTGGGCAAATCCCAGACCTATCCCAGACCTAACTTGCGTTGTCCTCTAAGATATTGATGGAAACCAGGTTTAATTGACTGTTTCAGTGTTGTACTTCATTACTACGTGATGCAATCCAGAAAAAACCCAGGATCTAGCCATCAAGTATGAGAAATATGCGAAAGAATGAGCCTGATGAGAGCAAATCCCAGACCTAACCTAGACCTAACATGAATTATTCTCTACTATATTGATCGAAACCAGGTTTAATTGACTGTTTCAGTGTGGTCCCACATTACTACGTGATCCAAACCAGAAAAAACCCAGGATCTGTTCAACAAGTATGTGAAAAACGCGAAAGTATGAGCCTGATGTGGGCAAATCCCAGACCTATCCCAGACCTAACTTGCGTTGTCCTCTAAGATATTGATGGAAACCAGGTTTAATTGACTGTTTCAGTGTTGTACTTCATTACTACGTGATGCAATCCAGAAAAAGCCCAGGATCTAGCCATAAAGTATGAGAAATATGCGAAAGTATGAGCCTGACGAGGGCAAATCCTAGACCTAACCCAGACCTAACTTGCGTTGTCCTCTAAGATATTGATGGAATCCAGGTTTAATTGACTGTTTCAGTGTTGTACTTCATAACTACGTTATGCAATCCAGAAAAAGCCCAGGATCTAGCCATCAAGTATGAGAAATATGCGAAAGAATGAGCCTGATGAGAGCAAATCCCGGACCTAACCTAGACCTAACATGAATTATTCTCTAAAATATTGATCAAAACCAGGTTTAATTGACTGTTTCAGTGTGGTACCACATTACTACGTGATCCAAACCAGAAAAAACCCAGGATCCGTTCAACAAGTATGAGAAGAATACGAAAATATGAGTCTGATGAGTGAAAATCCCAGGCCTAACCTAGACCTAACATGCGTTATCCTCAAAAATACTGATCGAAACCTGGTTTAATCGACTGTTTCAGTGTGGTACCACATTACTATGCGATCCAAACCAGAAAATAACGCAGGATCTGTCAAACGAGTATGTGAAGTGTGCGAAAGTATGAGCCTGATGAGAGCAAATCCCAGACCTAACCTAGACCTAACATGAATTATTCTCTAAAATATTGATCGAAACCAGGTTTAATTGACTGTTTCAGTGTGGTACCACATTACTACGTGATCCAAACCAGAGAAAGCCCAGGATCAGTTCAACAAGTATCTGAAAAACGCGAAAGTATGAGCCTGATGTGGGCAAATCCCAGACCTATCCCAGACCTAACTTGCGTTGTCCTCTAAGATATTGATGGAAACCAGGTTTAATTGACTGTTTCAGTGTTGTACTTCATTACTACGTGATGCAATCCAGAAAAAGCCCAGGAACTAGCCATCAAGTATGAGAAATATGCGAAAGAATGAGCCTGATGAGAGCAAATCCCAGACCTAACCTAGACCTAACATGAATTATTCTCTACTATATTGATCGAAACCAGGTTTAATTGACTGTTTCAGTGTGGTCCCACATTACTACGTGATCCAAACCAGAAAAAACCCAGGTCCGTTCAACAAGTATGTGAAGAATGCGAAAGTATGAGTCTGATGAGTGAAAATCCCAGGCCTAACCTAGACCTAACATGCGTTATCCGCAAAAATATTGATCGAAACCTGGTTTAATCGACTGTTTCAGTGTGGTACCACATTACTATGCGATCCAAACCAGAAAATAACGCAGGATCTGTCAAACGAGTATGTGTAGTGTGCGAAAGTACGAGCCTGATGAGAGCAAATCCCAGACCTAACCTAGACCTAACATGAATTATTCTCTAATATATTGATCGAAACCAGGTTTAATTGACTGCTTCCGTGTGGTCCCACATTACTACGTGATCCAAACCAGAAAAAACCCAGGATCCGTTCAACAAGTATGTGAAGAATGCGAAAGTAAGAGTCTGATGAGTGAAAATCCCAGGCCTAACCTAGACCTAACATGCGTTATGCTCAAAAATATTGATCGAAACCAGGTTTAATCGACTGTTTCAGTGTGGTACCAGACTACTACGTGACCCAATCCAGAAAAAAACCCAGGATCTGTTCAACAAGTATGTGAAAAACGCGAAAGTATGAGCCTGATGAGGGAAAATCCCAGACCTATCCCAGACCTAACTTGCGTTATCCTCTAAAATATTGATCGAAACCAGGTTTAATTGACTGTTTCTGTGTGGTACCACATTACTACGTGATACAATCCAGAAATAGCCCAGGATCTAGCCATGAAGTATGAGAAATATGCGAAAGTATGAGCCTGACGAGGGCAAATCCTAGACCTAACCCAGACCTAACATGCGTTATCCTCTAAAATATTTATAAAGACCAGGTTTAATTGATTGTTTCTGTGTGGTCCCACATTACTACGTGATCCAAACCAGCAAAAACCCAGGATCCGTTCAACAGGTATGAGAAGAATGCGAAAGTATGAGTCTGATGAGTGAAAATCCCAGGCCTAACCTAGACCTAACATGCGTTATCCTCTAAAATATTGATCGAAACCTGGTTTAATCGACTGTTTCAGTGTGGTACCACATTACTATGCGATCCAAACCAGAAAATAACCGAGGATCTGTTCAACGAGTATGTGAAAAACGCGAAAGTATGAGCCTGATGTGGGCAAATCCCAGACCTATCCCCGACCTAACTTGCGTTGTCCTCTAGGATATTGATGGAATCCAGGTTTAATTGACTGTTTCAGTGTTGTACTTCATTACTACGTTATGCAATCCAGAAAAAGCCGAGGATCTAGCCATCAGGTATGAGAAATATGCGAAAGAATGAGCCTGATGAGAGCAAATCCCAGACCTTACCTAGACCTAACATGAATTATTCTCTAATATATTGATCGAAACCAGGTTTAATTGACTGTTTCCGTGTGGTCCCACATTACTACGTGATCCAAACCAGAAAAAACCCAGGATCCGTTCAACAAGTATGTGAAGAATGCGAAAGTAAGAGTCTGATGAGTGAAAATCCCAGGCCTAACCTAGACCTAACATGCGTTATCCTCAAAAATATTGATCGAAACCAGGTTTAATCGGCTGTTTCAGTGTGGTACCACACTACTACGTGACCCAATCCAGAAAAAAACCCAGGATCTGTTCAGCAAGTATGTGAAAAACGCGAAAGTATGAGCCTGATGGGGGAAAATCCCAGACCTATCCCAGACCTAACTTGCGTTGTCCTCTAAAATATTGATCGAAACCAGGTTTAATTGACTGTTTCTGTGTGGTACCACATTACTACGTGATACAATCCAGAAATAGCCCAGGATCTAGCCATGAAGTATGAGAAATATGCGAAAGTATGAGCCTGACGAGGGCAAATCCTAGACCTAACCCAGACCTAACATGCGTTATCCTCTAAAATATTTATCAAGACCAGGTTTAATTGATTGTTTCTGTGTGGTCCCACATTACTACGTGATCCAAACCAGCAAAAACCCAGGATCCGTTCAACAAGTATCAGAAGAATGCGAAAGTATGAGTCTGATGAGTGAAAATCCCAGGCCTAACCTAGACCTAACATGCGTTATCCTCAAAAATATTGATCGAAACCTGGTTTAATCGACTGTTTCAGTGTGGTACCACATTACTATGTGATCCAAACCAGAAAATAACCCGGGATCTGTTCAACGAGTATGTGAAGTGTGCGAAAGTATGAGTCTGATGAGGGCAAATCCCAGACCTACCCCAGACCTAACATGCGTTATCCTCTAAAATATTTATCAAGACCAGGTTTAATTGATTGTTTCTGTGTGGTCCCACATTGCTACGTGATCCAAACCAGAAAAAACCCAGGATCCGTTCAACAAGTATGAGAAGAATGCGAAAGTATGAGTGATGAGTGAAAATCCCAGACCTAACCTAGACCTAACATGCGTTATCCTCTAAAATGTTGATCCAAACCAGGTTTAATGGACTGTTTCAGTGTGGTACCACACTACTACGTGATCCAAACCAGAAAAAACCCAGGATCTGTTCAACAAGTATGTGAAAAACGCGAAAGTATGAGCCTGATGTGGGCAAATCCCAGACCTATCCCAGACATTACTTGCGTTGTCCTCTAAGATATTGATGGAAACCAGGTTTAATTGACTGTTTCAGTGTTGTACTTCATTACTACGTGATGCAATCCAGAAAAAGCCCAGGATCTAGCCATCAAGTACGAGAAATATGCGAAAGAATGAGCCTGATGAGAGCAAATCCCAGACCTAACCTAGACCTAACATGAATTATTCTCTAATATATTGATCGAAACCAGGTTTAGTTGACTGTTTCAGTGTGGTCCCACATTACTACGTGATCCAAACCAGAAACAACCCAGGATCCGTTCAACAAGTATGTGAAGAATGCGAAAGTATGAGTCTGATGAGTGAGAATCCCAGGCTAACCTAGACCTAACATGCGTTATCCTCAAAAATATTGATCGAAACCTGGTTTAATCGACTGTTTCAGTGTGGTACCACATTACTATGCGATCCAAACCAGAAAATAACACAGGATCTGTCAAACGAGTATGTGAAGTGTGCGAAAGTATGAGCCTGATGAGAGCAAATCCCAGACCTAACCTAGACCTAACATGAATTATTCTCTAAAATATTGATCGAAACCAGGTTTAATTGACTGTTTCGGTGTGGTACCACATTACTACGTGATCCAAACCAGAAAAAGCCCAGGATCAGTTCAACAAGTATGTGAAAATCGCGAAAGTATGAGCCTGATGAGGGCGAATCCCAGACCTATGCCAGACCTAACTTGCGTTATCCACTAAAATATTGATCGAAACGAGGTTTGATTGACTGTTTCAGCGTGGTACCACATTACTACGTGATACAATCCAGAAACAGCCCAGGATCTAGCCATGAAGTATGAGAAATATGCGAAAGTATGAGCCTGATGAGAGCAAATCCCAGACCTAACCTAGACCTAACATGAATTATTCTCTAATATATTGATCGAAACCAGGTTTAATTGACTGTTTCAGTGTGGTCCCACATTACTACGTGATCCAAACCAGAAAAAACCCAGGATCCGTTCAACAAGTATGTGAAGAATGCGAAAGTATGAGTCTGATGAGTGAAAATCCCAGGGCTAACCTAGACCTAACATGCGTTATCCTCTAAAATATTGATCCATACCAGGTTTAATGGACTGTTTCAGTGTGGTACCACTTTACTACGTGATCCAAAGCAGAAAAAACCCTCGATCAGGTCAACCTGTATGTTAAAACTACGAAAGTATGACCCTGATGAGGGCAAATCCCAGGCCTAACCTAGACCTATCATGCGTTGTCCTCTAAAATATTGATGGAAACCAGGTTTAATTGACTGTTTGAGTGTTGTACTTCATTACTACGTGATGCAATCCAGACAAAGGCCTGGATCTAGCCATCAAGTATGAGAAATATGCGAAAGAATGAGCCTGATGAGAGCAAATCCCAGACCTAACCTAGACCTAACATGAATTATTCTCTAATATATTGATCGAAACCAGGTTTAATTGACTGTTTCAGTGTGGTCCCACATTACTACGTGATCCAAACCAGAAAAAACCCAGGATCCGTTCAACAAGTATGTGAAGAATGCGAAAGTATGAGTCTGATGAGTGAAAATCCCCGGCCTAACCTAGACCTAACATGCATTATCCTCTAAAATATTGATCGAAACCAGGTTTAATGGACTGTTTCAGTGTGGTACCACATTACTATGTGTTCCAAACCAGAAAAAACCAGGATCTGTTCAAGAAGTATGTGAAGAATGCGAAAGTATGAGTCTGATGAGTGAAAATCCCCGGCCTAACCTAGACCTAACATGCGTTATCCTCAAAAATATTGATCGAAACCAGGTTTAATCGACTGTTTCAGTGTGGTACCACACTACTACGTGACCCAATCCAGAAAAAACCCAGGATCTGTTCAACAAGTATGTGAAAAACGCGAAAGTATGAGCCTGATGAGGGAAAATCCCAGACCTATCCCAGACCTAACTTGCGTTATCCTCTAAAGTATTGATCGAAACCAGGTTTAATTGACTGTTTCAGTGTGGTCCCACATTACTACGTGATCCAAACCAGAAAAAACCCAGGATCCGTTCAACAAGTATGTGAAGAATGCGAAAGTATGAGTCTGATGAGTGAAAATCCCAGGGCTAACCTAGACCTAACATGCGTTATCCTCTAAAATATTGATCCATACCAGGTTTAATGGACTGTTTCAGTGTGGTACCACTTTACTACGTGATCCAAAGCAGAAAAAACCCTCGATCAGGTCAACATGTATGTTAAAACTACGAAAGTATGACCCTGATGAGGGCAAATCCCAGGCCTAACCTAGACCTATCATGCGTTGTCCTCTAAAATATTGATGGAAACCAGGTTTAATTGACTGTTTGAGTGTTGTACTTCATTACTACGTGATGCAATCCAGACAAAGGCCTGGATCTAGCCATCAAGTATGAGAAATATGCGAAAGAATGAGCCTGATGAGAGCAAATCCCAGACCTAACCTAGACCTAACATGAATTATTCTCTAATATATTGATCGAAACCAGGTTTAATTGACTGTTTCAGTGTGGTCCCACATTACTACGTGATCCAAACCAGAAAAAACCCAGGATCCGTTCAACAAGTATGTGAAGAATGCGAAAGTATGAGTCTGATGAGTGAAAATCCCCGGCCTAACCTAGACCTAACATGCATTATCCTCTAAAATATTGATCGAAACCAGGTTTAATGGACTGTTTCAGTGTGGTACCACATTACTATGTGTTCCAAACCAGAAAAAACCAGGATCTGTTCAAGAAGTATGTGAAGAATGCGAAAGTATGAGTCTGATGAGTGAAAATCCCCGGCCTAACCTAGACCTAACATGCGTTATCCTCAAAAATATTGATCGAAACCAGGTTTAATCGACTGTTTCAGTGTGGTACCACACTACTACGTGACCCAATCCAGAAAAAACCCAGGATCTGTTCAACAAGTATGTGAAAAACGCGAAAGTATGAGCCTGATGAGGGAAAATCCCAGACCTATCCCAGACCTAACTAGCGTTATCCTCTAAAATATTGATCGAAACCAGGTTTAATTGACTGTTTCTGTGTGGTACCACATTACTACGTGATACAATCCAGAAATAGCCCAGGATCTAGCCATGAAGTATGAGAAATATGCGAAAGTATGAGCCTGACGAGGGCAAATCCTAGACCTAACCCAGACCTAACATGCGTTATCCTCTAAAATATTTATCAAGACCAGGTTTAATTGATTGTTTCTGTGTGGTCCCACATTACTACGTGATCCAAACCAGAAAAAACCCAGGATCCGTTAAACAAGTATGAGAAGAATGCGAAAGTATGAGTCTGATGAGTGAAAATCCCAGGCCTAACCTAGACCTAACATGCGTTATCCTCAAAAATACTGATCGAAACCTGGTTTAATCGACTGTTTCAGTGTGGTACCACATTACTATGCGATCCAAACCAGAAAATAACCCAGGATCTGTTCAACGAGTATGTGAAAAACGCGAAAGTATGAGCCTGATGTGGGCAAATCCCAGACCTATCCCAGACCTAACTTGCGTTGTCCGCTAAGATATTGATGGAAACCAGGTTTAATTGACTGCTTCAGTGTTGTACTTCATTACTACGTGATGCAATCCAGAAAAAGCCCAGGATCTAGCCATCAAGTATGAGAAATATGCGAAAGAATGAGCCTGATGAGAGCAAATCCCAGACCTAACCCAAACCTAACATGCGTTATCCTCTAAAATATTGATCAAGATCAGGTTTAATCGAATGTTTCAGTGTGGTACCACATTACTACGTGAACCAAACCAGAAAAAACCCAGGATCCGTTCAACAAGTATGTGAAGAATGCGAAAGTATGAGTCTGATGAGTGAAAATCCCAGGGCTAACCTAGACCTAACATGCGTTATCCTCTAAAATATTGATCCATACCAGGTTTAATGGACTGTTTCAGTGTGGTACCACTTTACTACGTGATCCAAAGCAGAAAAAACCCTCGATCAGGTCAACATGTATGTTAAAACTACGAAAGTATGACCCTGATGAGGGCAAATCCCAGGCCCAACCTAGACCTATCATGCGTTGTCCTCTAAAATATTGATGGAAACCAGGTTTAATTTACTGTTTCAGTGTTGTACTTCATTACTACGTGATGCAATCCAGAAAAAGGCCTGGATCTAGCCATCAAGTATGAGAAATATGCGAAAGAATGAGCCTGATGAGAGCAAATCCCAGACCTAACCTAGACCTAACATGAATTATTCTCTAATATATTGATCGAAACCAGGTTTAATTGACTGTTTCAGTGTGGTCCCACATTACTACGTGATCCAAACCAGAAAAAACCCAGGATCCGTTCAACAAGTATGTGAAGAATGCGAAAGTATGAGTCTGATGAGTGAAAATCCCCGGCCTAACCTAGACCTAACATGCATTATCCTCTAAAATATTGATCGAAACCAGGTTTAATGGACTGTTTCAGTGTGGTACCACATTACTATGTGTTGCAAACCAGAAAAAACCAGGATCTGTTCAAGAAGTATGTGAAGAATGCGAAAGTATGAGTCTGATGAGTGAAAATCCCCGGCCTAACCTAGACCTAACATGCGTTATCCTCAAAAATATTGATCGAAACCAGGTTTAATCGACTGTTTCAGTGTGGTACCACACTACTACGTGACCCAATCCAGAAAAAACCCAGGATCTGTTCAACAAGTATGTGAAAAACGCGAAAGTATGAGCCTGATGAGGGAAAATCCCAGACCTATCCCAGACCTAACTTGCGTTATCCTCTAAAATATTGATGGAAACCAGGTTTCATTGACTGTTTCAGTGTTGTACTTCATTACTACGTGATGCAATCCAGAAAAAGGCCTTGATCTAGCCATCAAGTATGAGAAATATGCGAAAGAATGAGCCTGATGAGAGCAAATCCCAGACCTAACCTAGACCTAACATGAATTATTCTCTAATATATTGATCGAAACCAGGTTTAATTGACTGTTTCAGTGTGGTCCCACATTACTACGTGATCCAAACCAGAAAAAACCCAGGATCCGTTCAACAAGTATGTGAAGAATGCGAAAGTATGAGTCTGATGAGTGAAAATCCCAGGGCTAACCTAGACCTAACATGCGTTATCCTCTAAAATATTGATCCATACCAGGTTTAATGGACTGTTTCAGTGTGGTACCACTTTACTACGTGATCCAAAGCAGAAAAAACCCTCGATCAGGTCAACATGTATGTTAAAACTACGAAAGTATGACCCTGATGAGGGCAAATCCCAGGCCTAACCTAGACCTATCATGCGTTGTCCTCTAAAATATTGATGGAAACCAGGTTTAATTGACTGTTTGAGTGTTGTACTTCATTACTACGTGATGCAATCCAGACAAAGGCCTGGATCTAGCCATCAAGTATGAGAAATATGCGAAAAAATGAGCCTGATGAGAGCAAATCCCAGACCTAACCTAGACCTAACATGAATTATTCTCTAATATATTGATCGAAACCAGGTTTAATTGACTGTTTCAGTGTGGTCCCACATTACTACGTGATCCAAACCAGAAAAAACCCAGGATCCGTTCAACAAGTATGTGAAGAATGCGAAAGTATGAGTCTGATGAGTGAAAATCCCAGGGCTAACCTAGACCTAACATGCGTTATCCTCTAAAATATTGATCCATACCAGGTTTAATGGACTGTTTCAGTGTGGTACCACTATACTACGTGATCCAAAGCAGAAAAAACCCTCGATCAGGTCAACATGTATGTTAAAACTACGAAAGTATGACCCTGATGAGGGCAAATCCCAGGCCTAACCAAGACCTATCATGCGTTGTCCTCTAAAATATTGATGGAAACCAGGTTTAATTGACTGTTTCAGTGTTGTACTTCATTACTACGTGATGCAATCCAGAAAAAGGCCTGGATCTAGCCATCAAGTATGAGAAATATGCGAAAGAATGAGCCTGATGAGAGCAAATCCCAGACCTAACCTAGACCTAACATGAATTATTCTCTAATATATTGATCGAAACCAGGTTTAATTGACTGTTTCAGTGTGGTCCCACATTACTACGTGATCCAAACCAGAAAAAACCCAGGATCCGCTCAACAAGTATGTGAAGAATGCGAAAGTATGAGTCTGATGAGTGAAAATCCCCGGCCTAACCTAGACCTAACATGCGTTATCCTCAAAAATATTGATCGAAACCAGGTTTAATCGACTGTTTCAGTGTGGTACCACACTACTACGTGACCCAATCCAGAAAAAACCCAGGATCTGTTCAACAAGTATGTGAAAAACGCGAAAGTATGAGCCTGATGAGGGAAAATCCCAGACCTATCCCAGACCTAACTTGCGTTATCCTCTAAAGTATTGATCGAAACCAGGTTTAATTGACTGTTTCAGTGTAGT
This sequence comes from Colletes latitarsis, assembly GCF_051014445.1. Classification (NCBI taxonomy): domain Eukaryota; kingdom Metazoa; phylum Arthropoda; class Insecta; order Hymenoptera; family Colletidae; genus Colletes; species Colletes latitarsis. The sequence goes on along the minus strand of NC_135136.1, from coordinate 9,603,577 downwards.
CCCACATTACTACGTGATCCAAACCAGAAAAAACCCAGGATTCGTTCAACAAGTATGTGAAGAATGCGAAAGTATGAGTCTGATGAGTGAAAATCCCAGGGCTAACCTAGACCTAACATGCGTTATCCTCTAAAATATTGATCCATACCAGGTTTAATGGACTGTTTCAGTGTGGTACCACTTTACTACGTGATCCAAAGCAGAAAAAACCCTCGATCAGGTCAACATGTATGTTAAAACTACGAAAGTATGACCCTGATGAGGGCAAATCCCAGGCCTAACCTAGACCTATCATGCGTTGTCCTCTAAAATATTGATGGAAACCAGGTTTAGTTGACTGTTTGAGTGTTGTACTTCATTACTACGTGATGCAATCCAGACAAAGGCCTGGATCTAGCCATCAAGTATGAGAAATATGCGAAAGAATGAGCCTGATGAGAGCAAATCCCAGACCTAACCTAGACCTAACATGAATTATTCTCTAATATATTGATCGAAACCAGGTTTAATTGACTTTTTCAGTGTGGTCCCACATTACTACGTGATCCAAACCAGAAAAAACCCAGGATCCGTTCAACAAGTATGTGAAGAATGCGAAAGTATGAGTCTGATGAGTGAAAATCCCCGGCCTAACCTAGACCTAACATGCATTATCCTCTAAAATATTGATCGAAACCAGGTTTAATGGACTGTTTCAGTGTGGTACCACATTACTATGTGTTCCAAACCAGATAAAACCAGGATCTGTTCAAGAAGTATGTGAAGAATGCGAAAGTATGAGTCTGATGAGTGAAAATCCCCGGCCTAACCTAGACCTAACATGCGTTATCCTCAAAAATATTGATCGAAACCAGGTTTAATCGACTGTTTCAGTGTGGTACCACACTACTACGTGACCCAATCCAGAAAAAACCCAGGATCTGTTCAACAAGTATGTGAAAAACGCGAAAGTATGAGCCTGATGAGGGAAAATCCCAGAACTATCCCAGACCTAACTTGCGTTATCCTCTAAAGTATTGATCGAAACCAGGTTTAATTGACTGTTTCTGTGTGGTACCACATTACTACGTGATACAATCGAGAAATAGCCCAGGATCTAGCCATGAAGTATGAGAAATATGCGAAAGTATGAGCCTGACGAGGGCAAATCCTAGACCTAACCCAGACCTAACTTGCGTTATCCTCTAAAATATTTATCAAGACCAGGTTTAATTGACTGTTTCAGTGTGGTCCCACATTACTACGTGATCCAAACCAGGAAAAACCCAGGATCCGTTCAACAAGTATGTGAAGAATGCGAAAGTATGAGTCTGATGAGTGAAAATCCCCGGCCTAACCTAGACCTAACATGCGTTATCCTCAAAAATATTGATCGAAACCAGGTTTAATCGACTGTTTCAGTGTGGTACCACACTACTACGTGACCCAATCCAGAAAAAACCCAGGATCTGTTCAACAAGTATGTGAAAAACGCGAAAGTATGAGCCTGATGAGGGAAAATCCCAGAACTATCCCAGACCTAACTTGCGTTATCCTCTAAAATATTGATCGAAACCAGGTTTAATTGACTGTTTCTGTGTGGTACCACATTACTACGTGATACAATCCAGAAATAGCCCAGGATCTAGCCATGAAGAATGAGAAATATGCGAAAGTATGAGCCTGACGAGGGCAAATCCTAGACCTAACCCAGACCTAACATGCGTTATCCACAAAAATATTGATCGAAACCAGGTTTAATCGACTGTTTCAGTGTGGTACCACACTACTACGTGACCTAATCCAGAAAAAACCCAGGATCCGTTCAACAAGTATGAGAAGAATGCGAAAGTATGAGTCTGATGAGTGATAATCCCAGGCCTAACCTAGACCTAACATGCGTTATCCTCAAAAATATTGATCGAAACCTGGTTTAATCGACTGTTTCAGTGTGGTACCACATTACTATGCGATCCAAACCAGAAAATAACCCAGGAGCTGTTCAACGAGTATGTCAAAAACGCGAAAGTATGAGCCTGATATGGGCAAATCCCAGACTTATCCCAGACCTAACTTGCGTTGTCCTCTAAGATATTGATAGAATCCAGGTTTAATTGACTGCTTCAGTGTTGTACTTCATTACTACGTGATGCAATCCAGAAAAAGGCCAGGATCTAGCCATCAAGTATGAGAAATATGCGAAAGAATGAGCCTGATGAGAGCAAATCCCAGACCTAACCTAGACCTAACATGAATTATACTCTAAAATATTGATCAAAACCAGGTTTAATTGACTGTTTCAGTGTGGTAACACATTACTACGTGATCCAAACCAGAAAAACCCCAGGATCCGTTCAACAAGTATGAGAAGAATGCGAAAGTATGAGTCTGATGAGTGAAAATCCCAGGCCTAACCTAGACCTAACATGCGTAATCCTCAAAAATATTGATCGAAACCTGGTTTAATCGACTGTTTCAGTGTGGTACGACATTACTATGGGATCCAAACCAGAAAATAACCCAGGATCTGTTCAACGAGTATGTGAAGTGTGCGAAAGTATGAGTCTGATGAGGGCAAATCCCAGACCTATCCCAGACCTAACATGCGTTATCCTCTAAAATATTTATCAAGACCAGGTTTAATTGATTGTTTCAGTGTGGTCCCACATTACTACGTGATCCAAACCAGAAAAAACCAAGGATCCGTTCAACAAGTATGTGAAGAATGCGAAAGTATGAGTCTGATGAGTTGAAATCCCAGACCTAACCTAGACCTAACATGCGTTATCCTCTAAAATGTTGATCCAAACCAGGTTTAATGGACTGTTTCAGTGTGGTACCACACTACTACGTGATCCAAACCAGAAAAAACCCAGGATCTGTTAGCAAGTATGTGAAAAACGCGAAAGTATGAGTCTGATGAGTGAAAATCCCAGACCTAACCTAGACCTAACATGCGTTATCCTCTAAAATGTTGATCCAAACCAGGTTTAATGGACTGTTTCAGTGTGGTACCACACTACTACGTGATCCAAACCAGAAAAAACCCAGGATCTGTTCAACAAGTATGTGAAAAACGCGAAAGAATGAGCCTGAAGTGGGCAAATCCCAGACCTATCCCAGACCTAACTTGCGTTGTCCTCTAAGATATTGATGGAAACCAGGTTTAATTGACTGCTTCAGTGTTGTACTTCATTACTACGTGATGCAATCCAGAAAAAGGCCTGGATCTAGCCATCAAGTATGAGAAATATGCGAAAGAATGAGCCTGATGAGAGCAAATCCCAGACCTAACCTAGACCTAACATGAATTATTCTCTAATATATTGATCGAAACCAGGTTTAATTGACTGTTTCAGTGTGGTCCCACATTACTACGTGATCCAAACCAGAAAAAACCCAGGATCCGTTCAACAAGTATGTGAAGAATGCGAAAGTATGAGTCTGATGAGTGAAAATCCCCGGCCTATCCCAGACCTAACTTGCGTTATCCTCTAAAATATTGATTAAACCAGGTTTAATTGACTGTTTCTGTGTGGTACCACATTACTACGTGATACAATCCAGAAATAGCCCAGGATCTAGCCATGAAGAATGAGAAATATGCGAAAGTATGAGCCTGACGAGGGCAAATCCCAGACCTAACCCAGACCTAACATGCGTTATCCTCAAAAATATTGATCGAAACCAGGTTTAATCGACTGTTTCAGTGTGGTACCACACTACTACGTGACCCAAACCAGAAAAAACCCAGGATCCGTTCAACAAGTATGAGAAGAATGCGAAAGTATGAGTCTGATGAGTGATAATCCCAGGCCTAACCTAGACCTAACATGCGTTATCCTCAAAAATATTGATCGAAACCTGGTTTAATCGACTGTTTCAGTGTGGTACCACATTACTATGCGATCCAAGCCAGAAAATAACCCAGGAGCTGTTCAACGAGTATGTGAAAAACGCGAAAGTATGAGCCTGATGTGGGCAAATCCCAGACCTATCCCAGACCTAACTTGCGTTGTCCTCTAAGATATTGATGGAATCCAGGTTTAATTGACTGTTTCATTGTTGTACTTCATTACTACGTGATGCAATCCAGAAAAAGGCCAGGATCTAGCCATCAAGTATGAGAAATATGCGAAAGAATGAGCCTGATGAGAGCAAATCCCAGACCTAACCTAGACCTAACATGAATTATTCTCTAAAATATTGATCAAAACCAGGTTTAATTGACTGTTTCAGTGTGGTACCACATTACTACGTGATCCAAACCAGAAAAAACCCAGGATCCGTTCAACAAGTATGAGAAGAATCCGAAAGTATGAGTCTGATGAGTGAAAATCCCAGGCCTAACCTAGACCTAATATGCGTTATCCTCAAAAATATTGATCGAAACCTGGTTTAATCGACTGTTTCAGTGTGGTACCACATTACTATGGGATCCAAACCAGAAAATAACCCAGGATCTGTTCAACGAGTATGTGAAGTGTGCGAAAGAATGAGCCTGATGAGAGCAAACCCCAGACCTACCCCAGACCTAACATGAATTATTCTCTAAAATATTGATCGAAACCAGGTTTAATTGACTGTTTCAGTGTGGTACCACATTACTACGTGAACCAAACCAGAAAAAACCCAGGATCTGTTAAACGAGTATGTGAAGTGTGCGAAAGTATGAGCCTGATGAGGGCGAATTCCAGACCTATCCCAGACCTAACTTGCGTTATCCTCCAAAATATTGATCGAAACAAGGTTTAATTGACTGTCTCAGTGTGGTACCATATTACTACGTGATCCAATCCAGAAATAGCCCAGGATGTAGCCATGAAGTATGAGAAATTTGCGAAAGTATGAGCCTGATGAGGGCAAATCCTAGACCTAACCCAGACCTAACATACGTTATCATCTAAAATATTTATCACACCTGGTTTAATTGATTGTTTCAGTGTGGTACCACATTACTACGTGAACCATACCAGAAAAAACCCAGGATCCGTTCAACAAGTATCTGAAGAATGCGAAAGTATGAGTCTGATGAGTGAAAATTTCAGGGCTAACCTAGACCTAACATGCATTATCCTCTAAAATATTGATCCAAACCAGGTTTTTTGGACTGTTTCAGTGTGGTACCACTTTACTACGTGATCCAAAGCAGAAAAAACCCTCGATCAGGTCAGCATGTATGTTAGAACTGCGAAAGTATGACCCTGATGAGGGTAAATCCCAGGCCTAACCTAGACCTAACATGAATTATTCTCTAAAATATTGATCGAAACCAGGTTTAATTGACTGTTTCAGTGTTGTACTTCATTACTACGTGATGCAATCCAGAAAAATCCCAGGATCTAGCCATCAAGTATGAGAAATATGCGAAAGAATGAGCCTGATGAGAGCAAATCCCAGACCTAACCCAGACCTAACATGAATTATTCTCTAAAATATTGATCGAAACCAGGTTTAATTGACTGTTTCAGTGTGGTACCACATTACTACGTGATCCAATCCAGTAATAGCCCAGGATCCAGCCATGAAGTATGAGAAATATGCGAAAGTATGAGCCTGATGAGGGCAAGTCCTAGTCCTAACCCAGGCCTAACATGCGTTATCTTCTAAAATATTGAGCGAAACCAGGTTTAATGGACTGTTTCAGTGTGGTAACTCACTACTTCGTGATCCAAACCAGAGAAAACCCAGGATCTGTTCAACAAGTATGCGAAAAACGCGAAACTGTGAGCCTGAGGAGGGCAAATCTTAGACCTAACACAGACCTAAGATGCGTTATCCTCTAAAATATTAATCCAGACCAGGTTTCATTGAATGTTTCAGTGTGGTACCACATTACTACGTGATCCAATCCAGAAATAGCCCAGGATCTAGCCATGAAGTATGAGAAATATGCGAAAGTATGAGCCTGATGAGGGCAAATCCTAGACCTAACCCAAACCTAACATGCGTTATCCTCTAAAATATTGATCAAGACCAGGTTTAATTGAATGTTTCTGTGTGGTACCACATTACTACGTGAACCAAACCAGAAAAAACCCAGGATCTGTTAAACGAGTATGTGAAGTGTGCGAAAGTATGAGACTGATGAGGGCGAATCCCAGACCTATCCCAGACCTAACTTGCGTTATCCTCCAAAATATTGATCGAAACAAGGTTTAATTGACTGTTTCAGCGGGGTACCACATTACTACGTGATACAATCCAGAAACAGCCCAGGATCTAGCCATGAAGTATGAGAAATATGCGAAAGTATGAGCCTGATGTGGGCAAATCCTAGACCTAACCCAAACCCAACATGCGTTATCCTCTAAAATATTTATCATGACCAGGTTTATTTGAATGTTTCAGTGTGGTACCACATTACTACGTGATCCAAACCAGAAAAAACCCAGGATCCGTTCAACAAGTATGTGAAGAATGCGAACGTAAGAGTCTGCTGAGGGCAAATCCCAGACCTTTCCCAGACCTAACTTGCGTTGTCCTCTAAGATATTGATGGAAACCAGGTTTAATTGACTGTTTCAGTGTTGTACTTCATTACTACGTGACGCAATCCAGAAAAAGCCCAGGATCTAGCCATCAAGTATGAGAAATATGCGAAAGAATGAGTCTGATGAGTGCAAATCCCAGACCTAACCTAGACCTAACATGAATTATTCTCTAAAATATTGATCGAATCCAGGTTTAATCGACTGTTTCAGTGAGGTACCACATTACTACGTGATCCAAGCCAGAAAAAACCCAGGATCCGTTCAACAAGTATGTGAAGAATGCGAAAGAATGAGTCTGATGAGTGAAAATCCCGGGCCGAACCTAGACCTAACATGCGTTATCCTCAAAAATATTGATCAAAACCTGGTTTAATCGACTGTTTCAGTGTGGTACCACAATACTACGTGATGCAATCCAGAAAAAGCCCAGGTTCTAGCCATCAAGTATGAGAAATATGCGAAAGAATGAACCTGATGAGGGCAAATCCTAGTCCTATCCCAGACCTAACTTGCGTTATCCTCTAAAATATTGATCGAAACCAGGTTTAATTGACTGTTTCAGTGTGGTACCACATTACTACGTGATCAAATCCAGTAAAACCCCAGGATCCGTTCAACAAGTATGTGAAGAATGCGAAAGTATGAGTCTGATGAGTGAAAATCCCCGGCCTATCCCAGACCTAACTTGCGTTATCCTCTAAAATATTGATTAAACCAGGTTTAATTGACTGTTTCTGTGTGGTACCACATTACTACGTGATACAATCCAGAAATAGCCCAGGATCTAGCCATGAAGAATGAGAAATATGCGAAAGTATGAGCCTGACGAGGGCAAATCCCAGACCTAACCCAGACCTAACATGCGTTATCCTCAAAAATATTGATCGAAACCAGGTTTAATCGACTGTTTCAGTGTGGTACCACACTACTACGTGACCCAAACCAGAAAAAACCCAGGATCCGTTCAACAAGTATGAGAAGAATGCGAAAGTATGAGTCTGATGAGTGATAATCCCAGGCCTAACCTAGACCTAACATGCGTTATCCTCAAAAATATTGATCGAAACCTGGTTTAATCGACTGTTTCAGTGTGGTACCACATTACTATGCGATCCAAGCCAGAAAATAACCCAGGAGCTGTTCAACGAGTATGTGAAAAACGCGAAAGTATGAGCCTGATGTGGGCAAATCCCAGACCTATCCCAGACCTAACTTGCGTTGTCCTCTAAGATATTGATGGAATCCAGGTTTAATTGACTGTTTCATTGTTGTACTTCATTACTACGTGATGCAATCCAGAAAAAGGCCAGGATCTAGCCATCAAGTATGAGAAATATGCGAAAGAATGAGCCTGATGAGAGCAAATCCCAGACCTAACCTAGACCTAACATGAATTATTCTCTAAAATATTGATCAAAACCAGGTTTAATTGACTGTTTCAGTGTGGTACCACATTACTACGTGATCCAAACCAGAAAAAACCCAGGATCCGTTCAACAAGTATGAGAAGAATCCGAAAGTATGAGTCTGATGAGTGAAAATCCCAGGCCTAACCTAGACCTAATATGCGTTATCCTCAAAAATATTGATCGAAACCTGGTTTAATCGACTGTTTCAGTGTGGTACCACATTACTATGGGATCCAAACCAGAAAATAACCCAGGATCTGTTCAACGAGTATGTGAAGTGTGCGAAAGAATGAGCCTGATGAGAGCAAACCCCAGACCTACCCCAGACCTAACATGAATTATTCTCTAAAATATTGATCGAAACCAGGTTTAATTGACTGTTTCAGTGTGGTACCACATTACTACGTGAACCAAACCAGAAAAAACCCAGGATCTGTTAAACGAGTATGTGAAGTGTGCGAAAGTATGAGCCTGATGAGGGCGAATTCCAGACCTATCCCAGACCTAACTTGCGTTATCCTCCAAAATATTGATCGAAACAAGGTTTAATTGACTGTCTCAGTGTGGTACCATATTACTACGTGATCCAATCCAGAAATAGCCCAGGATGTAGCCATGAAGTATGAGAAATTTGCGAAAGTATGAGCCTGATGAGGGCAAATCCTAGACCTAACCCAGACCTAACATACGTTATCATCTAAAATATTTATCACACCTGGTTTAATTGATTGTTTCAGTGTGGTACCACATTACTACGTGAACCATACCAGAAAAAACCCAGGATCCGTTCAACAAGTATCTGAAGAATGCGAAAGTATGAGTCTGATGAGTGAAAATTTCAGGGCTAACCTAGACCTAACATGCATTATCCTCTAAAATATTGATCCAAACCAGGTTTTTTGGACTGTTTCAGTGTGGTACCACTTTACTACGTGATCCAAAGCAGAAAAAACCCTCGATCAGGTCAGCATGTATGTTAGAACTGCGAAAGTATGACCCTGATGAGGGTAAATCCCAGGCCTAACCTAGACCTAACATGAATTATTCTCTAAAATATTGATCGAAACCAGGTTTAATTGACTGTTTCAGTGTTGTACTTCATTACTACGTGATGCAATCCAGAAAAATCCCAGGATCTAGCCATCAAGTATGAGAAATATGCGAAAGAATGAGCCTGATGAGAGCAAATCCCAGACCTAACCCAGACCTAACATGAATTATTCTCTAAAATATTGATCGAAACCAGGTTTAATTGACTGTTTCAGTGTGGTACCACATTACTACGTGATCCAATCCAGTAATAGCCCAGGATCCAGCCATGAAGTATGAGAAATATGCGAAAGTATGAGCCTGTTGAGGGCAAGTCCTAGTCCTAACCCAGGCCTAACATGCGTTATCTTCTAAAATATTGAGCGAAACCAGGTTTAATGGACTGTTTCAGTGTGGTAACTCACTACTTCGTGATCCAAACCAGAGAAAACCCAGGATCTGTTCAACAAGTATGCGAAAAACGCGAAACTGTGAGCCTGAGGAGGGCAAATCTTAGACCTAACACAGACCTAAGATGCGTTATCCTCTAAAATATTTATCCAGACCAGGTTTCATTGAATGTTTCAGTGTGGTACCACATTACTACGTGATCCAATCCAGAAATAGCCCAGGATCTAGCCATGAAGTATGAGAAATATGCGAAAGTATGAGCCTGATGAGGGCAAATCCTAGACCTAACCCAAACCTAACATGCGTTATCCTCTAAAATATTGATCAAGACCAGGTTTAATTGAATGTTTCTGTGTGGTACCACATTACTACGTGAACCAAACCAGAAAAAACCCAGGATCTGTTAAACGAGTATGTGAAGTGTGCGAAAGTATGAGACTGATGAGGGCGAATCCCAGACCTATCCCAGACCTAACTTGCGTTATCCTCCAAAATATTGATCGAAACAAGGTTTAATTGACTGTTTCAGCGTGGTACCACATTACTACGTGATACAATCCAGAAACAGCCCAGGATCTAGCCATGAAGTATGAGAAATATGCGAAAGTATGAGCCTGATGTGGGCAAATCCTAGACCTAACCCAAACCCAACATGCGTTATCCTCTAAAATATTTATCATGACCAGGTTTATTTGAATGTTTCAGTGTGGTACCACATTACTACGTGATCCAAACCAGAAAAAACCCAGGATCCGTTCAACAAGTATGTGAAGAATGCGAACGTAAGAGTCTGCTGAGGGCAAATCCCAGACCTTTCCCAGACCTAACTTGCGTTGTCCTCTAAGATATTGATGGAAACCAGGTTTAATTGACTGTTTCAGTGTTGTACTTCATTACTACGTGACGCAATCCAGAAAAAGCCCACGATCTAGCCATCAAGTATGAGAAATATGCGAAAGAATGAGTCTGATGAGTGCAAATCCCAGACCTAACCTAGACCTAACATGAATTATTCTCTAAAATATTGATCGAAACCAGGTTTAATCGACTGTTTCAGTGAGGTACCACATTACTACGTGATCCAAGCCAGAAAAAACCCAGGATCCGTTCAACAAGTATGTGAAGAATGCGAAAGAATGAGTCTGATGAGTGAAAATCCCGGGCCGAACCTAGACCTAACATGCGTTATCCTCAAAAATATTGATCAAAACCTGGTTTAATCGACTGTTTCAGTGTGGTACCACAATACTACGTGATGCAATCCAGAAAAAGCCCAGGTTCTAGCCATCAAGTATGAGAAATATGCGAAAGAATGAACCTGATGAGGGCAAATCCTAGACCTATCCCAGACCTAACTTGCGTTATCCTCTAAAATATTGATCGAAACCAGGTTTAATTGACTGTTTCAGTGTGGTACCACATTACTACGTGATCAAATCCAGTAAAACCCCAGGATCCGTTCAACAAGTATGTGAAGAATGCGAAAGTATGAGTCTGATGAGTGAAAATTCTCGGCCTAACCTAGACCTAACTTGCGTTATCCTCTAAAATATTGATCGAAACCAGGTTTAATTGACTGTTTCAGTGTGGTACCACATTACTACGTGATCCAATCCAGAAATAGCCCAGGATCTAGCCATGAGGTATGAGAAATATGCGAAAGTATGAGCCTGACGAGAGCAAATCCTAGACCTAACCCAGACCTAACATGCGTTAACCTCTAAAATATTTAACAAGACCAGGATTAATTGATTGTTTCAGTGTGGTCCCACATTACTACGTGATCCAAACCAGAAAAAACCCATGATCCGTCCAACAAGTATGTGACGAATGCGAAAGAATGAGTCTGATGAGTGAAAATCCCAGGCCTAACCTAGACATAACTTTCGTTATCCTCTAAACTATTGATCGAAACCAGGTTTAGTGGGCTGTTTCATTGTTGTACTTCATTACTACGTGATGCAATCCAGAAAAAGCCCAGGATCTAGCAATCAAGTATGAGAGATATGCGAAAGAATGAGCCTGATGAGAGCAAATCTTAGACCTAACACAGACCTAAGATGCGTTATCCTCTAAAATATTTATCCAGACCAGGTTTCATTGAATGTTTCAGTGTGGTACCACATTACTACGTGATCCAATCCAGAAATAGCCCAGGATCTAGCCATGAAGTATGAGAAATATGCGAAAGTATGAGCCTGATGAGGGCAAATCCTAGACCTAACCCAAACCTAACATGCGTTATCCTCTAAAATATTGATCAAGACCAGGTTTAATTGAATGTTTCAGTGTGGTACCACATTACTACGTGAACCAAACCAGAAAAAACCCCGGATCAGTTAAACGAGTATGTGAAGTGTGCGAAAGTATGAGCCTGATGAGGGCGAATCCCAGACCTATCCCAGACCTAACTTGCGTTATCCTCTAAAATATTGATCGAAACAAGGTTTAATTGACTGTTTCAGCGTGGTACCACATTACTACGTGATACAATCAAGAAACAGCCCAGGATCTATCCATGAAGTATGAGAAATATGCGAAAGTATGAGCCTGATGTGGGCAAATCCTAGACCTAACCCAAACCCAACATGCGTTATCCTCTAAAATATTTATCAAGACCAGGTTTGTTTGAATGTTTCAGTGTGGTACCACATTACTACGTGATCCAAACCAGAAAAAACCCAGGATCCGTTCAACAAGTATGTGAAGAATGCGAACGTAAGAGTCTGATGAGGGCAAATCCCTGACCTATCCCAGACCTAACTTGCGTTGTCCTCTAAGATATTGATGGTAACCAGGTTTAATTGACTGTTTTAGTGTTGTACTTCATTACTACGTGATGCAATCCAGAAAAAGCCCAGGATCTAGCTATCAAATATGAGAAATATGCGAAAGAATGAGTCTGATGAGTGCAAATCCCAGACCTAACCTAGACCTAACATGAATTATTCTCTAAAATATTGATCGAAACCAGGTTTAATTGACTGTTTCAGTGTGGTACCACATTACTACGTGGTGCAATCCAGAAAAAGCCCAGGATCTAGCCATCAAGTATGAGAGATATGCGAAAGAATGAGCCTGATGAGAGCAAATCCCAGACCTAACCCAGACCTAACATGAATTATTCTCTAAAATATTCATCGAAACCAGATTTAATTGACTGTTTCAGTGTGGTACCACATTACTACGTGATCCAATCCAGTAATAGCCCAGGATCCAGCCATGAAGTATGAGAAATATGCGAATGTATGAGCCTGACGAGGGCAAGTCCTAGACCTAATCCAGACCTAACATGCGTTATCCTCTAAAATATTTATCAAGACCAGGTTTAATTGATTGTTTCAGTGTGGTCCCATATTAGTACGTGATCCAAACCAGAAAAAACCCAGGATCCGTTCAACAAGTATGTGAAGTATGCCAAAGTATGAGTCTGATGAGTGAAAATCCCAGGCCAAACCCAGACCTAACATGCCTTATCCTCTAAAACATTGATGGAAACCAGGTTTAATTGACTGTTTCAGTGTCGTACTTCATTACTACGTGATGCAATCCAGTAAAAACACAGGATCCGTTCAACAAGTATGTGAAGAATGCGAAAGTATGAGTCTGATGAGTGAAAATCCCCGGCCTAACCTAGACCTAACGTGCGTTATCCTAAAAAATATTGATCGAAACCAGGTTTAATGGACTGTTTCAGTGTGGTCCCACATTACTACGTGATCCAAACCAGAAAAAACCCAGGATCCGTTCAACAAGTATGTGAAGAATGCGAAAGTATGAGTGTGATGAGTGAAAAACCCCGGCCTAACCTAGACCTAACATGCGTTATCCTCAAAAATATTTATCGAAACCTGGTTTAATCGTCTGTTTCAGTGTGGTACCACATTACTATGTGATCCAAACCAGAAAATTACACAGGATCTGTTCAACGAGCATGTGAAGTGTGCGAAAGTATGATTCTAATGAGGGCAAATCCCAGACCTATCCCAGACCTAACATGCGTTATCCTCTAAAATATTTATCAAGCCCAGGTTTAATTGATTGTTTCAGTGTGGTACCACACTACTACGTGACCGAAACCGGAAAACACCCAGGATCTGTTCAACAAGTATGTGAAAAACGCGAAAGTATGAGCCTGATGAGGGCAACTCCCAGACCTATCCCAGACCTAACTTGCGTTATCTTCTAAAATATTGAACGAAACCAGGTTTAATTGACTGTTTCAGCGTGGTACCTCATTACTACGTGATACAATCCAGAAACAGCCCAGGATCTAGCCATGAAGTATGAGAAATATGTAAAAGTATGAGCCTGATGAGGGCAAATCATAGACCTAACCCAGACCTAACATGCGTTATCATCTAAAATATTTATCAAGACCTGGTTTAATTGTTTGTTTCAGTGTGGTACCACATTACTACGTGAACCATACCAGAAAAAACCCAGGATCCGTTCAACAAGTAGGTGAAGTATGCGAAAGTATGAGTCTGATGAGTGAAAATTTCAGGGCTAACCTAGACCTAACATGCATTATCCTCTAAAATATTGATCCAAACCAGGTTTTTTGGACTGTTTCAGTGTGGTACCACTTTACTACGTGATCCAAAGCAGAAAAAAGCCTCGATCAGGTCAACATGTATGTTAGAACTGCGAAAGTATGACCCTGATGAGGGCAAATCCCAGGCCTAACCTAGACCTAACATGAATTATTCTCTAAAATATTGATCGAAACCAGATTTAATTGACTGTTTCAGTGTGGTACCACATTACTACGTGATCCAATCCAGTAATAGCCCAGGATCCAGCCATGAAGTATGAGAAATATGCGAAAGTATGAGCCTGACGAGGGCAAATCCTAGACCTAACCCAGACCTAACATGCGTTATCCTCTAAAATATTTATCAAGACCAGGTTTAATTGATTGTTTCAGTGTGGCCCCATATTACTACGTGATCCAAACCAGAAAAAACCCAGGATCCGTTCAACAAGTATGTGAAGTATGCGAAAGTATGAGTCTGATGAGTGAAAATCCCAGGCCAAACCCAGACCTAACATGCCTTATCCTCTAAAACATTGATGGAAACCAGGTTTAATTGACTGTTTCAGTGTCGTACTTCATTACTACGTGATGCAATCCAGTAAAAACCCAGGATCCGTTCAACAAGTATGTGAAGAATGCGAAAGTATGAGTCTGATGAATGAAAATCCCCGGCCTAACCTAGACCTAACATGCGTTATCCTCTAAAATATTTATCAAGACCAGGTTTAATTGATTGTTTCAGTGTGGCCCCATATTACTACGTGATCCAAACCAGAAAAAACCCAGGATCCGTTCAACAAGTATGTGAAGTATGCGAAAGTATGAGCCTGACGAGGGCAAATCCTAGACCTAACCCAGACCTAACATGCGTTATCCTCAAAAATATTGATCGAAACCAGGTTTAATCGACTGTTTCAGTGTGGTACCACACTACTACGTGACCCAAACCAGAAAAAACCCAGGATCCGTTCAACAAGTATGAGAAGAATGCGAAAGTATGAGTCTGATGAGTGATAATCCCAGGCCTAACCTAGACCTAACATGCGTTATCCTCAAAAATATTGATGGAAACCAGGTTTAATCGACTGTTTCAGTGTTGTACTTCATTACTACGTGATGCAATCCAGAAAAAGCCCAGTATCTAGCCATCAAGTATGAGAAATATGCGAAAGAATGAGCCTGATGAGAGCAAATCCCAGACCTAACCTAGACCTAACATGAATTATTCTCTAAAATATTGATGGAAACCAGGTTTAATTGACTGTATCAGTGTTGCACTTCATTACTACGTGATCCAAACCAGTAAAAATCCAGGATCCGTTCAACAAGTATGTGAAGAATGCGAAAGTATGAGTGTGATGAGTGAAAAACCCCGGCCTAACCTAGACCTGACATGCGTTATCCTCAAAAATATTGATCGAAACCTGGTTTAATCGTCTGTTTCAGTGTGGTACCACATTACTATGTGATCCAAACCAGAAAATAACCCCGGATCTGTTCAACGAGTATGTGAAGTGAGCGAAAGTATGAGTCTGGTGAGGGCAAATCCCCGACCTATCCCAGACCTAACATGCGTTGTCCTCTAAAATATTTATCAAGACCAGGTTTAATTGATTGTTTCTGTGTGGTCCCGCATTACTACGCGATCCAAACCAGAAAAAACCCAGGATCCGTTCAACAAGTATGTGAAGAATGCGAATGTACGAGTCTGATGAGTGAAAATCACAGACCTAACGTAGACCTAACATGCGTTATCCTCAAAAATATTGATCGAAACCAGGTTTAATCGACTGTTTCAGTGTGGTACCACATTACTACGTGATCCAAACCAGAAAAAAACCCAGGACCTGTTCAACAAGTATGTGAAAAACGCGAAAGTATGAGCCTGATGACGGCAAATCCCAGACCCATCCCAGACCTAACTTGCGTTATCCTCAAAAATATTGATAGAAACCTGGTTTAATCGACTGTTTCAGTGTTGTACTTCATTACTACGAGATCCAATCCAGAAATAGCCCAGGATCTAGCCATGAAGTATGAGAAATATGCGAAAGTATGAGCCTGACGAGGGCAAATCCTAGACCTAACCCAGACCTAACATGCGTTATCCTCCCTAATATTTATCAAGACCAGGTTTAATTGATTGTTTCAGTGTGGTCCCACATTACTACGTGATCCAAACCAGAAAAAACCCAGGATCCGTTCAACAAGTATGTGAAGAATGCGAAAGTATGAGTCTGATGAGTGAAAATCCCAGGCCTAACCTAGGCCTAACATGCGTTATCCTCAAAAATATTGACCGAAACCAGGTTTAATCGATTGTTTCAGTGTGGTACCACACTACTACGTGAACCAAACCGGAAAAAACCCAGGATCTAGCCATCAAGTATGAGAAATATGCGGAAGTATGAGCCTGATGAGGGCGAATCCCTGACCTATCCCAGACCTAACTTGCGTTATCCTCTAAAATATTTATCAAGACCAGGTTTAATTGAATGTTTCAGTGTGGTACCACATTACTACGTGATTCTTACCAGTAAAAACCCAGGATCCGTTCTACAAGTATGTGAAGAATGCGAAAGTATGAGTCTGATGAGTGAAAATCCCCGGCCTAACCTAGACCTAACATGCGTTATCCTAAAAAATATTGATCCAAACCAGGTTTAATGGACTGTTTCAGTGTGGTACCACACTACTACGTGAACCAAACCGGAAAAAACCCAGGATCTAGCCATCAAGTATGAGAAATATGCGGAAGTATGAGCCTGATGAGGGCGAATCCCTGACCTATCCCAGACCTAACTTGCGTTATCCTCTAAAATATTGATCGAAATCAGGTTTAATTGACTGTTTCAGCGTGGTACCACATTACTACGTGATACAATCCAGAAACAGCCCAGGGTCTAGCCATGAAGTATGAGAAATATGCGAAAGTATGAGCCTGATGAGGGCAAATCCAAGACCTAACCCAAACCTAACATGCGTTATCCTCTAAAATATTTATCAAGACCAGGTTTAATTGAATGTTTCAGTGTGGTACCACATTACTACGTGAACCAAACCAGAAAAAACCCTGTATCTGTTCAACAAGTATGTGAAGAATGCTAAAGTATGAGTCTGATGAGTGAAAATCCCAGGGCTAACCTAGACCTAACATGCGTTATCCACTAAAATATTGATCCAAACCAGGTTTAATGGACTGTTTCAGTGTGGTACCACTTTACTGCGTGATCCAAAGCAGAAGAAACCCTCGATCAGGTCAACATGTATGTTAAAACAGCGAAAGTATGACCCTGATGTGGGCAAATCCCAGGCCTAACCTAGACCTAACATGCGTTGTCCTCTAAGATATTGATGGAAACCAGGTTTAATTGACTGTTTCAGTGTTGCACTTCATTACTACGTGATCCAAACCAGTAAAAACCCAGGATCCGTTCAACAAGTATGTGAAGAATGCGAAAGTATGAGTGTGATGAGTGAAAAACCCCGGCCTAACCTAGACCTAACATGCGTTATCCTCAAAAATATTTATCGAAACCTCGTTTAATCGTCTGTTTCAGTGTGGTACCACACTACTACGTGACCCAATCCAGAAAAAACCCAGGATCTGTTCAACAAGTATGTGAAAAACGCGAAAGTATGAGCCTGATGAGGGAAAATCCCAGAACTATCTCAGACCTAACTTGCGTTATCCTCAAAAATATTGATCGAAACCAGGTTTAATGGACTGTTTCAGTGTGGTCACACATTACTACGTGATCCAAACCAGAAAAAACCCAGGATCCGTTCAACAAGTATGTGATGAATGCGAAAGTATGAGTCTGATGAGTGAAAATCACAGACCTAACCTAGACCTAACATGCGTTATCCTCTAAAATATTGATCCAAACCAGGTTTAATGGACTGTTTCAGTGTGGTACCACACTACTACGTGATCCAAACCAGAAAAAACCCAGGATCTGTTCAACAAGTATGTGAAAATCGCGAAAGTATGAGCCTGATGAGGGCAAATCCCAGACCTATCCAAAACCTAACTTGCGTTGTCCTCTAAGATATTGATGGAAACCAGGTTTAATCGACTGTTTCAGTGTTGTACTTCATTACTACGTGATGCAATCCAGAAAAAGCGCAGGATCTAGCCATCAAGTATGAGAAATATGCGAAAGAATGAGCCTGATGAGAGCAAATCCCAGACCTAACCTAGACCTAACATGAATTATTCTCCAAAATATTGATCGAAACCAGATTTAATTGACTGTTTCAGTGTGGTACCCCATTGCTACGTGATCCAAACCAGAAAAGACCCAGGATCCGGTCAACAAGTATGTGAAGAATGCGAGAGGATGAGTCTGATGAGTGAAAATCCCAGGCCTAACCTAGACCTAACATGCGTTATCCTCAAAAATATTGATCGAAACCTGGTTTAATCGACTGTTTCAGTGTGGTACCACATTACTATGTGATCCAAAGCAGAAAAAGCCAGGGATCTGTTCAACAAGTATGTGAAGAACGCGAAAATATGAACCTGATGAGGGCAGATCCCAGGCCTAACCTAGGCCTAACATGCGTTATCTTCTAAAATATTGAGCGAAACCAGGTTTAATTGACTGTTTCAGTGTGGTACCACATTACTACGTGATCCAATCCAGAAATAGCCCAGGATCTAGCCATGAAGTATGAGAAATATGCGAAAGTATGAGCCTGATGAGGGCAAATCCTAGACCTAACCCAGACCTAACATACGTTGGCCTCTAAAATATTTATCAAGACCAGGTTTAATTGATTGTTTCAGTGTGGTCCCACATTACTACGTGATCCAAACCAGAAAAAACCCAGGATCCGTTCAACAAGTATGTGAAGAATGCGATTGTATGAGTCTGATGAGTGAAAATCCCAGGCCTAACCTAGACCTAACATGCGTTATCTTCAAAAATATTGATCGAAACCTGGTTTAATCGACTGTTTCAGTGTTGTACTTCATTACTACGTGATGCAATCCAGAAAAAGCCCAGGATCTAGCCATCAAGTATGAGAAATATGCGAAAGAATGAGCCTGATGAGAGCAAATCCCAGACCTAACCTAGACCTAACATGAATTATTCTCTAAAATATTGATGGAAACCAGGTTTAATTGACTGTATCAGTGTTGCACTTCATTACTACGTGATCCAAACCAGTAAAAATCCAGGATCCGTTCAACAAGTATGTGAAGAATGCGAAAGTATGAGTGTGATGAGTGAAAACCCCGGTCTAACCTAGACCTGACATGCGTTATCCTCAAAAATATTGATCGAAACCTGGTTTAATCGTCTGTTTCAGTGTGGTACCACATTACTATGTGATCCAAACCAGAAAATAACCCAGGATCTGTTCAACGAGTATGTGAAGTGTGCGAAAGTATGAGTCTGGTGAGGGCAAATCCCCGACCTATCCCAGACCTAACATGCGTTTTCATCTGTAATATTTATCAAGACCAGGTTTAATTGATTGTTTCTGTGTGGTCCCGCATTACTACGCGATCCAAACCAGAAAAAACCCAGGATCCGTTCAACAGGTATGTGAAGAATGCGAATGTACGAGTCTGATGAGTGAAAATCACTGACGTAACGTAGACCTAACATGCGTTATCCTCAAAAATAGTGATCGAAACCAGGTTTAATCGACTGTTTCAGTGTGGTACCACATTACTACGTGATCCAGACCAGAAAAAAACCCAGGACCTGTTCAACAAGTATGTGAAAATCGCGAAAGTATGAGCCTGATGAGGGCAAATCCCAGACCTATCCAAAACCTAACTTGCGTTGTCCTCTAAGATATTGATGGAAACCAGGTTTAATCGACTGTTTCAGTGTTGTACTTCATTACTACGTGATGCAATCCAGAAAAAGCGCAGGATCTAGCCATCAAGTATGAGAAATATGCGAAAGAATGAGCCTGATGAGAGCAAATCCCAGACCTAACCTAGACCTAACATGAATTATTCTCCAAAATATTGATCGAAACCAGGTTTAATTGACTGTTTCAGTGTGGTACCCCATTGCTACGTGATCCAAACCAGAAAAGACCCAGGATCCGGTCAACAAGTATGTGAAGAATGCGAGAGGATGAGTCTGATGAGTGAAAATCCCAGGCCTAACCTAGACCTAACATGCGTTATCCTCAAAAATATTGATCGAAACCTGGTTTAATCGACTGTTTCAGTGTGGTACCACATTACTATGTGATCCAAAGCAGAAAAAGCCAGGGATCTGTTCAACAAGTATGTGAAGAACGCGAAAATATGAACCTGATGAGGGCAGATCCCAGGCCTAACCTAGGCCTAACATGCGTTATCTTCTAAAATATTGAGCGAAACCAGGTTTAATTGACTGTTTCAGTGTGGTACCACATTACTACGTGATCCAATCCAGAAATAGCCCAGGATCTAGCCATGAAGTATGAGAAATATGCGAAAGTATGAGCCTGATGAGGGCAAATCCTAGACCTAACCCAGACCTAACATACGTTGGCCTCTAAAATATTTATCAAGACCAGGTTTAATTGATTGTTTCAGTGTGGTCCCACATTACTACGTGATCCAAACCAGAAAAAACCCAGGATCCGTTCAACAAGTATGTGAAGAATGCGAAAGTATGAGTCTGATGAGTGAAAATCCCAGGCCTAACCTAGACCTAACATGCGTTTTCTTCAAAAATATTGATCGAAACCTGGTTTAATCGACTGTTTCAGTGTTGTACTTCATTACTACGTGATGCAATCCAGAAAAAGCCCAGGATCTAGCCATCAAGTATGAGAAATATGCGAAAGAATGAGCCTGATGAGAGCAAATCCCAGACCTAACCTAGACCTAACATGAATTATTCTCTAAAATATTGATGGAAACCAGGTTTAATTGACTGTATCAGTGTTGCACTTCATTACTACGTGATCCAAACCAGTAAAAATCCAGGATCCGTTCAACAAGTATGTGAAGAATGCGAAAGTATGAGTGTGATGAGTGAAAACCCCGGTCTAACCTAGACCTGACATGCGTTATCCTCAAAAATATTGATCGAAACCTGGTTTAATCGTCTGTTTCAGTGTGGTACCACATTACTATGTGATCCAAACCAGAAAATAACCCAGGATCTGTTCAACGAGTATGTGAAGTGTGCGAAAGTATGAGTCTGGTGAGGGCAAATCCCCGACCTATCCCAGACCTAACATGCGTTTTCATCTGTAATATTTATCAAGACCAGGTTTAATTGATTGTTTCTGTGTGGTCCCGCATTACTACGCGATCCAAACCAGAAAAAACCCAGGATCCGTTCAACAAGTATGTGAAGAATGCGAATGTACGAGTCTGATGAGTGAAAATCACTGACGTAACGTAGACCTAACATGCGTTATCCTCAAAAATAGTGATCGAAACCAGGTTTAATCGACTGTTTCAGTGTGGTACCACATTACTACGTGATCCAGACCAGAAAAAAACCCAGGACCTGTTCAACAAGTATGTGAAAAACGCGAAAGTATGAGCCTGATGACGGCAAATCCCAGACCCATCCCAGACCTAACTTGCGTTATCCTCAAAAATATTGATAGAAACCTGGTTTAATCGACTGTTTCAGTGTTGTTCTTCATTACTACGAGATCCAATCCAGAAATAGCCCAGGATCTAGCCATGAAGTATGAGAAATATGCGAAAGTATGAGCCTGACGAGGGGCAAATCCTAGACCTAACCCAGACCTAACATGCGTTATCCTCCCTAATATTTATCAAGACCAGGTTTAATTGATTGTTTCAGTGTGGTCCCACATTACTACGTGATCCAAACCAGAAAAAACCCAGGATCCGTTCAACAAGTATGTGAAGAATGCGAAAGTATGAGTCTGATGAGTGAAAATCCCAGGCCTAACCTAGGCCTAACATGCGTTATCCTCAAAAATATTGATCGAAACCAGGTTTAATCGATTGTTTCAGTGTGGTACCACATTACTATGTGATCCAAACCAGAAAATAACCCAGGATCTGTTCAACGAGTATGTGAAGTGTGCGAAAGTATGAGTCTGATGAGGGCAAATCCCAGACCTATCCCAGAGCTAACATGCGTTATCCTCTAAAATATTTATCAAGACCAGGTTTAATTGAATGTTTCAGTGTGGTACCACATTACTACGTGATTCTTACCAGTAAAAACCCAGGATCCGTTCTACAAGTATGTGAAGAATGCGAAAGTATGAGTCTGATGAGTGAAAATCCCCGGCCTAACGTAGACCTAACATGCGTTATCCTAAAAAATATTGATCCAAACCAGGTTTAATGGACTGTTTCAGTGTGGTACCACTTTACTGCGTGATCCAAAGCAGAAGAAACCCTCGATCAGGTCAACATGTATGTTAAAACTGCGAAAGTATGACCCTGATGTGGGCAAATCCCAGGCCTAACCTAGACCTAACATGCGTTGTCCTCTAAGATATTGATGGAAACCAGGTTTAATTGACTGTTTCAGTGTTGCACTTCATTACTACGTGATCCAAACCAGTAAAAACCCAGGATCCGTTCAACAAGTATGTGAAGAATGCGAAAGTATGAGTGTGATGAGTGAAAAACCCCGGCCTAACCTAGACCTAACATGCGTTATCCTCAAAAATATTTATCGAAACCTCGTTTAATCGTCTGTTTCAGTGTGGTACCACATTACTATGTGATCCAAACCAGAAAATAACCCAGGATCTGTTCAACGAGTATGTGAAGTGTGCGAAAGTATGATTCTGATGAGGGCAAATCCCAGACCTATCCCAGACTTAACATGCGTTATCCTCTAAAATATTTATCAAGACCAGGTTTAATTGATTGTTTCAGTGTGGTCACACATTACTACGTGATCCAAACCAGAAAAAACCCAGGATCCGTTCAACAAGTATGTGATGAATGCGAAAGTATGAGTCTGATGAGTGAAAATCACAGACCTAACCTAGACCTAACATGCGTTATCCTCTAAAATATTGATCCAAACCAGGTTTAATGGACTGTTTCAGTGTGGTACCACACTACTACGTGATCCAAACCAGAAAAAACCCAGGATCTGTTCAACAAGTATGTGAAAATCGCGAAAGTATGAGCCTGATGAGGGCAAATCCCAGACCTATCCAAGACCTAACTTGCGTTGTCCTCTAAGATATTGATGGAAACCAGGTTTAATCGACTGTTTCAGTGTTGTACTTCATTACTACGTGATGCAATCCAGAAAAAGCGCAGGATCTAGCCATCAAGTATGAGAAATATGCGAAAGAATGAGCCTGATGAGAGCAAATCCCAGACCTAACCTAGACCTAACATGAATTATTCTCCAAAATATTGATCGAAACCAGGTTTAATTGACTGTTTCAGTGTGGTACCCCATTGCTACGTGATCCAAACCAGAAAAGACCCAGGATCCGGTCAACAAGTATGTGAAGAATGCGAAAGGATGAGTCTGATGAGTGAAAATCCCAGGCCTAACCTAGACCTAACATGCGTTATCCTCAAAAATATTGATCGAAACCTGGTTTAATCGACTGTTTCAGTGTGGTACCACATTACTATGTGATCCAAAGCAGAAAAAGCCAGGGATCTGTTCAACAAGTATGTGAAGAACGCGAAAATATGAACCTGATGAGGGCAGATCCCAGGCCTAACCTAGGCCTAACATGCGTTATCTTCTAAAATATTGAGCGAAACCAGGTTTAATTGACTGTTTCAGTGTGGTACCACATTACTATGTGATCCAAACCAGAAAATAACCCAG
Source organism: Colletes latitarsis (assembly GCF_051014445.1). NCBI lineage: Eukaryota > Metazoa > Arthropoda > Insecta > Hymenoptera > Colletidae > Colletes > Colletes latitarsis. Next base: position 9,579,946 of record NC_135136.1, on the reverse strand, counting down.
GATGTATTCAACGAGTATGTGAAGTGTGCGAAAGTATGAGTCCGATGAGGTCAAATCCCAGACCTATCCCAGACCTAACATGCGTTATCCTCTAAAATATTTATCAAGACCAGGTTTGTTTGAATGTTTCAGTGTGGTACCACACTACTACGTGATCCAAACCAGAAAAAACCCAGGATCTGTTCAACAAGTATGTGAAAATCGCGAAAGTATGAGCCTGATGAGGGCAAATCCCAGACCTATCCAAGACCTAACATGCGTTATCCTCTAAAATATTTATCAAGACCAGGTTTAATTGATTGTTTCAGTGTGGTCCCACATTACTACGTGATCCAAACCAGAAAAAACCCAGGATCCGTTCAACAAGTATGTGAAGAATGCGAAAGTATGAGTCTGATGAGTGAAAATCCCAGGCCTAACCTAGACCTAACATGCGTTATCTTCAAAAATATTGATCGAAACCTGGTTTAATCGACTGTTTCAGTGTGGTACCACATTACTATGTGATCCAAACCAGAAAATAACCCAGGATGTATTCAACGAGTATGTGAAGTGTGCGAAAGTATGAGTCCGATGAGGTCAAATCCCAGACCTATCCCAGACCTAACATGCGTTATCCTCTAAAATATTTATCAAGACCAGGTTTGTTTGAATGTTTCAGTGTGGTACCACACTACTACGTGATCCAAACCAGAAAAAACCCAGGATCTGTTCAACAAGTATGTGAAAATCGCGAAAGTATGAGCCTGATGAGGGCAAATCCCAGACCTATCCAAGACCTAACATGCGTTATCTTCAAAAATATTGATCGAAACCTGGTTTAATCGACTGTTTCAGTGTTGTACTTCATTACTACGTGATGCAATCCAGAAAAAGCGCAGGATCTAGCCATCAAGTATGAGAAATATGCGAAAGAATGAGCCTGATGAGAGCAAATCCCAGACCTAACCTAGACCTAACATGAATTATTCTCCAAAATATTGATCGAAACCAGGTTTAATTGACTGTTTCAGTGTGGTACCCCATTGCTACGTGATCCAAACCAGAAAAGACCCAGGATCCGGTCAACAAGTATGTGAAGAATGCGAAAGGATGAGTCTGATGAGTGAAAATCCCAGGCCTAACCTAGACCTAACATGCGTTATCCTCAAAAATATTGATCGAAACCTGGTTTAATCGACTGTTTCAGTGTGGTACCACATTACTATGTGATCCAAAGCAGAAAAAGCCAGGGATCTGTTCAACAAGTATGTGAAGAACGCGAAAATATGAACCTGATGAGGGCAGATCCCAGGCCTAACCTAGGCCTAACATGCGTTATCTTCTAAAATATTGAGCGAAACCAGGTTTAATTGACTGTTTCAGTGTGGTACCACATTACTACGTGATCCAATCCAGAAATAGCCCAGGATCTAGCCATGAAGTATGAGAAATATGCGAAAGTATGAGCCTGATGAGGGCAAATCATAGACCTTATCCAAACCTAACATACGTTGGCCTCTAAAATATTTATCAAGACCAGGTTTAATTGATTGTTTCAGTGTGGTCCCACATTACTACGTGATCCAAACCAGAAAAAACCCAGGATCCGTTCAACAAGTATGTGAAGAATGCGAAAGTATGAGTCTGATGAGTGAAAATCCCAGGCCTAACCTAGACCTAACATGCGTTATCTTCAAAAATATTGATCGAAACCTGGTTTAATCGACTGTTTCAGTGTGGTACCACATTACTATGTGATCCAAACCAGAAAATAACCCAGGATGTATTCAACGAGTATGTGAAGTGTGCGAAAGTATGAGTCCGATGAGGTCAAATCCCAGACCTATCCCAGACCTAACATGCGTTATCCTCTAAAATATTTATCAAGACCATGTTTAATTGATTGTTTCAGTGTGGTTCCACATTACTGCGTGATCCAAACCAAAAAAAAACCCAGGATCCGTTCAACAAGTATGTGAAGAATGCGAAAGTATGAGTCTGATGAGTGAAAATCCCCGGACTAACCTAGACCTAACATGCGTTATCCTCAAAAATATTGATCGAAACCAGGTTTAATCGACTGTTTCAGTGTGGTACCACACTACTACGTGACCGAAACCGGAAAAAACCCAGGATCTGTTCAACAAGTATGTGAAAAACGCGAAGGTATGAGCCTGATGAGGGCAACTCCCAGACCTATCCCAGACCTAACTTGCGTTATCTTCTAAAATATTGAACGAAACCAGGTTTAATTGACTGTTTCAGCGTGGTACCTCATTACTACGTGATACAATCCAGAAACAGCCCAGGATCTAGCCATGAAGTATGAGAAATATGCGAAAGTATGAGCCTGATGAGGGCAAATCATAGACCTTATCCAAACCTAACATGCGTTATCCTCTAAAATATTTATCAAGACCAGGTTTAGTTGAATGTTCCAGTGTGGTACCACATTACAACGTGAACCAAACTAGAAAAAACCCATGATCCGTGCAACAAGTATGCGAAGAATGCGAAAGTATGAGTCTGATGAGTGAAAATCCCAGGGCTAACCTAGACCTAACATGCGTTATCCTCTAAACTATTGATCCAAACAAGGTTTAATGGACTGTTTCAGTGTGGTACCACTCTACTACGTGATCCAAAGCAGAAAAAACCCTCGATCACGTCAACATGTATGTTAAACCTGCGAAAGTATGACCCTGATGAGGGTAAATCCCAGGCCTAACCTAGACCTAACATGCGTTGTCCTCTAAGATATTGATGGAAACCAGGTTTAATTGACTGCTTCAGTGTTGTACTTCATTACTACGTGATGAAATCCAGAAAAAGCCCAGGATCTAGCCATCAAGTATGAGAAATATGCGAAAGAATGAGCCTGATGAGAGCAAATCCCAGACCTAACCTAGACCTAACATGAATTATTCTCTAAAATATTGATCAAAACCAGGTTGAATTGACTGTTTCAATGTGGTACCACATTTCTACGTGATCCAATCCAGAAATAGCCCAGGATCCAGCCATGAAGTATGAGAAATATGCAAAAGTATGAGCCTGATGGGGGCAAATCCTAGACCTAACCCAGACCAAACATGCGTTATCCTCTAAAATATTTATCAAGACCAGGTTTAATTGATTGTTTCAGTGTGGTCCCACATTACTACGTGATCCAAACCAGAAAAAACCCAGGATCCGTTCAACAAGTATGTGAAGAATGCGAAAGTATGAGTCTGATGAGTGAAAATCCCAGGCCTAACATAGACCTAACATGCGTTATCCTCTAAAATATTTATCAAGACCAGGTTTAATTGATTGTTTCAGTGTGGTCCCACATTACTACGTGATCCAAACCAGAAAAACCCAGGATCCGTTCAACAAGTATGTGAAGAATGCGAAAGTATGAGTCTGATGAGTGAAAATCCCCGGCCTAACCTAGACCTAACATGCGTTATCCTCAAAAATATTGATCGAAACCAGGTTTAATCGACTGTTTCAGTGTGGTACCACTTTACTGCGTGATCCAAAGCAGAAAAAACACTCGATCAGGTCAACATGTATGTTAAAACTGCGAAAGTATGACCCTGATGTGGGCAAATCCCAGGCCTAACCTAGACCTAACATGCGCTGTCCTCTAAAATATTGATGGAAACCAGGTTTAATTGACTGTTTCAGTGTTGCACTTCATTACTACGTGATCCAAACCAGTAAAAACCCAGGATCCGTTCAACAAGTATGTGAAGAATGTGAAAGTATGAGTGTGATGAGTGAAAATCCCCGGCCTAACCTAGACCTAACATGCGTTATCCTCGAAAATATTTATCAAGACCAGGTTTAATTGATTGTTTCAATGTGGTCCCACATTACTACGTGACCCAAACCAGAAAAACCCAGGATCCGTTCAGCAAGCATGTGAAGAATGCGAAAGTATGAGTCTGATGAGTGAAAATCCCAGACCTATCCCAGACCTAACATGCGTTATCCTCTAAAATATTTATCAAGACCAGGTTTAATTGAATGTTTCAGTGTGGTACCACATTACTACGTGAACCAACCCAGAAAAAACCCTGTATCTGTTCAAGAAGTATGTGAAGAATGAGAAAGTATGAGTCTGATGAGTGAAAATCCCAGACCTATCCCAGACCTAACATGCGTTATCCTCTAAAATATTTATCAAGACCAGGTTTAATTGAATGTTTCAGTGTTGTACCACATTACTACCTGAACCAAACCAGAAAAAACCCTGTATCTGTTCTACAAGTATGTGAAGAATGCGAAAGTATGAGTCTGATGAATGAAAATCCCAGGGCTAACCTAGACCTAACAAGCGTTATCCTCTAAAATATTGATCCAAACCAGGTTTAATGGACTGTTTCAGTGTGGTACCACTTTACTGCGTGATCTAAAGCAGAAAAAACCGTCGATCAGGTCAACATGTATGTTAAAACTGCGAAAGTATGACCCTGATGTAGGCAAATCCCAGGCCTAACCTAGACCTAACATGCGTTGTCCTCTAAAATATTGATGGAGAGCAGGTTCAATTGACTGTTTCAGTGTTGCACTTCATTAGTACGTGATCCAAACCAGTAAAAACCCAGGATCCGTTCAACAAGTATGTGAAGAATGCGAAAGTATGAGTGTGATGAGTGAAAAACCCCGGCCTAACCTAGACCTAACATGCGTTATCCTCGAAAATATTGATCGAAACCTGGTTTAATCGTCTCTTTCAGTGTGGTACCACATTACTATGTGATCCAAACCAGAAAATAACCCAGGATCTGTTCAACGAGTATGTGAAGTGTGCGAAAGTATGAGTCTGATGAGGGCAAATCCCAGACCTATCCCAGACCTAACATGCATTATCCTGTATAATATTTATCAAGACCAGGTTTAATTGATTGTTTCAGTGTGGTCCCTCATTACTACGTGATACAATCCAGAAACAGCCCAGGATCTAGCCATGAAGTATGAGAAATATGCGAAAGTATGAGCCTGATGAGGGCAAATCCTAGACCTAACCCAAACCTAACATGCGTTATCCTCTAAAATATTTTTCAAGACCAGGTTTAATTGAATGTATCAGTGTGGTACCACATTACTACGTGATCCAAACCAGTAAAAACCCAGGATCCGTTCAACAAGTATGTGGAGAATGCGAAAGTATGAGTTTGATGAGTGAAAATCCTCGGCCTAACCTAGACCTAACATGCGTTATCCTCAAAAATATTGATCGAAACCAGGTTTAATCGACTGTTTCAGTGTGGTACCACTTTACTGCGTGATCCAAAGCAGAAAAAACCCTCGATCAGGTCAACATGTATGTTAAAACTGCGAAAGTATGACCCTGATGAGGGCAACTCCCAGACCTATCCCAGACCTAACTTGCGTTATCTTCTAAAATATTGAAGGAAACCAGGTTTAATTGACTGTTTCAGCGTGGTACCTCATTACTACGTGATACAATCCAGAAACAGCCCAGGATCTAGCCATGAAGTATGAGAAATATGCGAAAGTATGAGCCTGATGAGGGCAAATCATAGACCTAATCCAAACCTAACATGCGTTATTCTCTAAAATATTTATCAAGACCAGGTTTAATTGAATGCTTCAGTGTGGTACCACATTACAACGTGAACCAAACTAGAAAAAACCCTGTATCTGTTCAACAAGTATGTGAAGAATGCGAAAGTATGAGTCTGATGAATGAAAATCCCAGGGCTAACCTAGACCTAACAAGCGTTATCCTCTAAAATATTGATCCAAACCAGGTTCAATTGACTGTTTCAGTGTTGCACTTCATTACTACGTGATCCAAACCAGTAAAAACCCAGGATCCGTTCAACAAGTATGTGAAGAATGCGAAAGTATGAGTGTGATGAGTGAAAAACCCCGGCCTAAGCTAGACCTAACATGCGTTATCCTCAAAAATATTGATCGAAACCTGGTTTAATCGTCTGTTTCAGTGTGGTACCACATTACTATGTGATCCAAACAAGAAAATAACCCAGGATCTGTTCAACGAGTATGTGAAGTTTGCGAAAGTATGAGTCTGATGAGGGCAAATCCCAGACCTATCCCAGACCTAACATGCATTATCCTCTATAATATTTATCAAGACCAGGTTTAATTGAATGTTTCAGTGTGGTACCACATTACTACGTAATCCAAACCAGTAAAAACCCAGGATCCGTTCAACAAGTATGTGGAGAATGCGAAAGTATGAGTTTGATGAGTGAAAATCCTCGGCCTAACCTAGACCTAACATGCGTTATCCTCAAAAATATTGATCGAAACCTGGCTTAATCGACTGTTTCAGTGTGGTACCACATTACTGCGTGATCCAAACCAGTAAAAACCCAGGATCTGTTCAACGAGTATGTGAAGTGTGCGAAAGTATGAGTCTGATGAGGGCAAATCCCAGACCTATCCCAGACCTAACATGCATTATCCTCTATAATATTTATCAAGACCAGGTTTAATTGATTGTTTCAGTGTGGTCCCACATTACTACGTGATCCAAACCAGTAAAAACCCGGGATCCGTTCAACATGTATGTGAAGAATGCGAAAGTATGAGTCTGATGAGTGAAAATCCCCGGCCTAACCTAGACCTAACATGCGTTATCCTCAAAAATATTGATCGAAACCAGGTTTAATCGACTGTTTCAGTGTAGTACCACTTTACTGCGTGATCCAAAGCAGAAAAAACCCTCGATCAGGTCAACATGTATGTTAAAACTGCAAAAGTATGACCCTGATGAGGGTAAATCCCAGGCCTAACCTAGACCTAACATGCGTTGTCCTCTAAAATATTGATGGAAACCAGGTTTAATTGACTGTTTCAGTGTTGTACTTCATTACTACGAGATGAAATCCAGAAAAAGCCCAGGATCTAGCCATCAAGTATGAGAAATATGCGAAAGAATGAGCCTGATGAGAGCAAATCCCAGACCTAACCTAGACCTAACATGAATTATTCTCTAAAATATTGATCAAATCCGGGTTTAATTGACTGTTTCAATGTGGAACCACATTTCTACGTGATCCAATCCAGAAATAGCCCATGATCCAGCCATGAAGTATGAGAAATATGCGAAAGTATGAGCCTGATGGGGGCAAATCCTAGACCTAACCCAGACCTAACATGCGTTATCCTCTAAAATATTTATCAAGACCAGGTTTAATTGAATGTTTCAGTGTGGTACCACATTACTACGCGATCCAAACCAGTAAAAACCCAGGATCCGTTCAACAAGTATGTGAAGAATGCGAAAGTATGAGTCTGATGAGTGAAAATCCTCGGCCTAACCTAGACCTAACATGCGTTATCCTCAAAAATATTGATCGAAACCAGGTTTAATCGACTGTTTCAGTGTGGTACCACATTACTACGTGATCCAAAGCAGAAAAAACTCTCGATCAGGTCAACATGCATGTTAAAACTGCGAAAGTATGACCCTGATGAGGGCAAATCCCAGGCCTAACCTGGACCTAACATGCGTTATCTCCTAAAATATTGAGCGAAACCAGGTTTAATTGACTGTTTCAGTGTGGTACCACATTACTACGTGATCCAATCCAGAAAAAACCCAGGATCCGTTCAACAAGTATGTGAAGAATGCGAAAGTATGAGTCTGAAGAGTGAAAATCCCAGACCTAACCTAGACCTAACATACGTTATCCTCTAAGATATTGATCCAAACCAGGTTTAATGGACTGTTTCAGTGTGGTACCACACTACTACGTGATCCAAACCAGAAAAAACCCAGGATCTGTTCAACAAGTATGTGAAAAACGCGAAAGTATGAGTCTGATGAGTGAAAATCCCAGGCCTATCCCAGACCTAACTTGCGTTATCCTCAAAAATATTGATCGAAACCTGGTTTAATCGTCTGTTTCAGTGTGGTACCACATTACTACGTGATCCAATCCGGAAATAGCCCAGGATGTAGCCATGAAATATGAGAAATATGCGAAAGTATGAGTCTGATGAGGGCAAATCCCAGACCTATCCCAGACCTAACATGCATTATCCTCTATAATATTTATCAAGACCAGGTTTAGTTGAATGTTTCAGTGTGGTACCACATTACTACGTAATCCAAACCAGTAAAAACCCAGGATCCGTTCAACAAGTATGTGGAGAATGCGAAAGTATGAGTTTGATGAGTGAAAATCCTCGGCCTAACCTAGACCTAACATGCGTTATCCTCAAAAATATTGATCGAAACCTGGCTTAATCGACTGTTTCAGTGTGGTACCACATTACTACGTGATCCAAACCAGTAAAAACCCAGGATCTGTTCAACGAGTATGTGAAGTGTGCGAAAGTATGAGTCTGATGAGGGCAAATCCCAGACCTATCCCAGACCTAACATGCATTATCCTCTATAATATTTATCAAGACCAGGTTTAATTGATTGTTTCAGTGTGGTCCCACATTACTACGTGATCCAAACCAGTAAAAACCCGGGATCCGTTCAACAAGTATGTGAAGAATGCGAAAGTATGAGTCTGATGAGTGAAAATCCCCGGCCTAACCTAGACCTAACATGCGTTATCCTCAAAAATATTGATCGAAACCAGGTTTAATCGACTGTTTCAGTGTAGTACCACTTTACTGCGTGATCCAAAGCAGAAAAAACCCCCGATCAGGTCAACATGTATGTTAAAACTGCGAAAGTATGACCCTGATGAGGGTAAATCCCAGGCCTAACCTAGACCTAACATGCGTTGTCCTCTAAAATATTGATGGAAACCAGGTTTAATTGACTGTTTCAGTGTTGTACTTCATTACTACGTGATGAAATCCAGAAAAAGCCCAGGATCTAGCCATCAAGTATGAGAAATATGCGAAAGAATGAGCCTGATGAGAGCAAATCCCAGACCTAACCTAGACCTAACATGAATTATTCTCTAAAATATTGATCAAATCCGGGTTTAATTGACTGTTTCAATGTGGTACCACATTTCTACGTGATCCAATCCAGAAATAGCCCATGATCCAGCCATGAAGTATGAGAAATATGCGAAAGTATGGGCCCGATGGGGGCAAATCCTAGACCTAACCCAGACCTAACATGCGTTATCCTCAAAAATATTTATCAAGACCAGGTTTAATTGAATGTTTCAGTGTGGTACCACATTACTACGCGATCCAAACCAGTAAAAACCCAGGATCCGTTCAACAAGTATGTGAAGAATGCGAAAGTATGAGTCTGATGAGTGATAATCCTCGGCCTAACCTAGACCTAACATGCGTTATCCTCAAAAATATTGATCGAAACCAGGTTTAATCGACTGTTTCAGTGTGGTACCACATTACTACGTGATCCAATCCAGAAAAAACCCAGGATCCGTTCAACAAGTATGTGAAGAATGCGAAAGTATGAGTCTGAAGAGTGAAAATCCCAGACCTAACCTAGACCTAACATACGTTATCCTCTAAGATATTGATCCAAACCAGGTTTAATGGACTGTTTCAGTGTGGTACCACACTACTACGTGATCCAAACCAGAAAAAACCCAGGATCTGTTCAACAAGTATGTGAAAAACGCGAAAGTATGAGCCTGATGAGGGCATATCCCAGACCTATCCCAGACCTAACTTGCGTTGTCCACTAAGATATTGATGGAAACCAGGTTTAATTGACTGTTTCATTGTTGTACTTCGTTACTACGTGATGCAATCCAGAAATAGCCCAGGAACTAGCCATCAAGTATGAGAAATATGCGGAAGAATGAGCCTGATGAGGGAAAATCCTAGACCTAACCAAACGTAACATGCGTTATCCTCTATAATATTTATCAAGACCAGGTTTAATTGAATGTTTCAGTGTGGTACCACATTACTACGTGATCCAAACCAGTAAAAACCCAGGATCCGTTCAACAAGTATGTGGAGAATGCGAATGTATGAGTTTGATCAGTGAAAATCCTCGGCCTAACCTAGACCTAACATGCGTTATCCTCAAAAATATTGATCGAAACCTGGTTTAGTCGACTGTTTCAGTGTGGTACCACATTACTACGTGATCCAAACCAGTAAAAACCCAGGATCTGTTCAACGAGTATGTGAAGTGTGCGAAAGTATGAGTCTGATGAGGGCAAATCCCAGACCTATCCCAGACCTAACATGCATTATCCTCTATGATATTTATCAAGACCAGGTTTAATTGATTGTTTCAGTGTGGTCCCACATTACTACGTGATCCAAACCAGTCAAAACCCGGGATCCGTTCAACAAGAATGTGAAGAATGCGAAAGTATGAGTCTGATGAGTGAAAATCCCCGGCCTAACCTAGACCTAACATGCGTTATCCTCCAAAATATTGATCGAAACCATGTTTAATCGCCTGTTTCAGTGTGGTACCACTTTACTGCGTGATCCAAAGCAGAAAAAACCCTCGATCAGGTCAACATGTATGTTAAAACTGCGAAAGTATGACCCTGATGTGGGCAAATCCCAGGCCTAACCTAGACCTAACATGCGCTGTCCTCTAAAATATTGATGGAAACCAGGTTTAATTGACTGTTTCAGTGTTGCACTTCATTACTACGTGATCCAAACCAGTAAAAACCCAGGATCCGTTCGACAAGTATGTGAAGAATGTGAAAGTATGAGTGTGATGAGTGAAAATCCCCGGCCTAACCTAGACCTAACATGCGTTATCCTCGAAAATATTGATCGAAACCTGGTTTAATCGTCTCTTTCAGTGTGGTACCACATTACTATGTGATCCAAACAAGAAAATAACCCAGGATCTGTTCCACGAGTATGTGAAGTGTGCGAAAGTATGAGTCTGATGAGGGCAAATCCCAGACCTATCCCAGGCCTAACATGCATTATCCTCTATAATATTTATCAAGACCAGGTTTAATCGACTGTTTCAGTGTGGTACCACATTACTACGTGATCCAATCCAGAAAAAACCCAGGATCCGTTCAACAAGTATGTGAAGAATGCGAAAGTATGAGTCTGAAGAGTGAAAATCCCAGACCTAACCTAGACCTAACATACGTTATCCTCTAAGATATTGATCCAAACCAGGTTTAATGGACTGTTTCAGTGTGGTACCACACTACTACGTGATCCAAACCAGAAAAAACCCAGGATCTGTTCAACAAGTATGTGAAAAACGCGAAAGTATGAGCCTGATGAGGGCATATCCCAGACCTATCCCAGACCTAACTTGCGTTGTCCTCTAAGATATTGATGGAAACCAGGTTTAATTGACTGTTTCATTGTTGTACTTCGTTACTACGTGATGCAATCCAGAAATAGCCCAGGAACTAGCCATCAAGTATGAGAAATATGCGGAAGAATGAGCCTGATGAGAGCAAATCCCAGACCTAACCTAGAACTAACATGAATTATTCTCTAAAATATTGGTCGAAACCAGGTTTAATTGACTGTTTCAGTGTGGTACCACATTACTACGCGATCCAAACCAGTAAAAACCCAGGATCCGTTCAACAAGAATGTGAAAAACGTGAAAGTATGAGCCTGATGAGAGCAAATCCCAGACCTAACCTAGACCTAACATGAATTATTCTCTTAAATATTGATCGAAACCAGGTTTAATTGACTGTTTCAGTGTGGTACCACATTACTACCTGAGCCAAACCAGTAAAAACCCAGAATCCGTTCAACATGCATGTTAAAACTGCGAATGTATGACCCTGATGAGGGCAAATCCCAGGCCTAATCTAGACCTAACATGCGTCATCTTCTAAAATATTGAGCGAAACCAGGTTTAATTGACTGTTTCAGTGTGGTACCACATTACTACGTGATGCAATCCAGAAATATCCCAGGATATAGCCATGAAGTATGAGAAATATGCGAAAGCATGAGCCTGATGAGGGCAAATCCTAGACCTAACCCAGACCTAACATGCGTTGTCCTCTAAAATATTTATCAAGACCAGGTTTAATTGATTGTTTCATTATGGTCCCACATTACTACGTGATGCAAAGCAGAAAAAATCCAGGATCGGTTCAACAAGTATGTGAAGAATGCGAAAGTATGAGTCTGATGAGTGAAAATCCCAGGGCTATCCTAGACCTAACATGCGATATCCTCAAAAATATTGATCGAAACCTGGTTTAATCGACTGTTTCAGTGTGGTACCACATTACTATGTGATCCAAACCAGAAAATAACCCAGGATCTGTTCAACGAGTATGTGAAGTGTGCGAAAGTATGAGTCTGATGAGGGCAAATCCCAGACCTATCCCAGACCAAACTTGCGTTATCCTCTAAAATATTTATCAAGTCCAGGTTTAATTGATTGTTTCAGTGTGGTCCCACATTACTACGTGATCCAAACCAGAAAAAACCCAGGATCCGTTCAACAAGTATGTGAAGAATGCGAAAGTATGGGTCTGATGAGTGAAAATCCCAGACCTAACCTAGACCTAACATGCGTTATCCTCAAAAATATTCATTGAAACCTGGTTTAATCGATTGTTTCAGTGTGGTACCACATTACTACCTGACTCAAACCAGAAAAAACCCAGGATCTGTTCAACAAGTATGTGAAAAACGTGAAAGTATGAGCCTGATGAGAGCAAATCCCAGACCTAACCTAGACCTAACATGAATTATTCTCTTAAATATTGATCGAAACCAGGTTTAATTGATTGTTTCAGTGTGGTACCACATTACTACCTGAGCCAAACCAGTAAAAACCCAGAATCCGTTCAACAAGTATGTGAAGAATGCGAAAGTATGAGTCTGATGAGTGAAAATCCTCGGCCTAACCTAGACCTAACATGCGTTATCCTCAAAAATAGTGATCGAAACCAGGTTTAACCGAATGTTTCAGTGTGGTACCACATTACTACGTGATCCAAACCAGAAAAAAACCCAGGATCTGTTCAACAAGTATGTGAAGTATGCGAAAGTATGAGTCTGATGAGGGCAAATCCCAGGCCTAAACTAGACATAACATGAATTATTCTCTTAAATATTGATCGAAACCAGGTTTAATTGACTGTTTCAGTGTGGTACCACATTACTACCTGAGCCAAACCAGTAAAAACCCAGAATCCGTTCAACAAGTATGTGAAGAATGCGAAAGTATGAGTCTGATGAGTGAAAATCCTCGGCCTAACCTAGACCTAACATGCGTTATCCTCAAAAATATTGATCGAAACCAGGTTTAATCGAATGTTTCAGTGTGGTACCACATTACTACGTGATCCAAACCAGAAAAAAACCCAGGATCTGTTCAACAAGTATGTGAAGTATGCCAAAGTATGAGTCTGATGAGGGCAAATCCCAGGCCTAAACTAGACATAACTTTCGTTATCCTCTAAAATATTAATCGAAACCAGGTTTAGTCGATTGTTTCAGTGTGGTACCACATTACTACGTGATCCAAACCAGAAAAAAACCCAGGATCATGTCAACGAGTATGTGAAGTGTGCGAAAGTATGAGTCTGATGAGGGATAATCCCAGACCTATCCCAGACCTAACTTGCGTTATCCTCTAAAATAGTGATCGAAACCAGGTTTAATTGACTGTTTTAGTTGTGGTACCACTTTACTACGTGATCCAAAGCAGAAAAAACTCTCGATCAGGTCAACATGCATGTTAAAACTGCGAAAGTATGACCCTGATGAGGGCAAATCCCAGGCCTAACCTAGACCTAACATGCGTTATCTCCTAAAATATTGAGCGAAACCAGGTTTAATTGACTGTTTCAGTGTGGTACCACATTACTACGTGATCCAATCCAGGAATAGCCCAGGATCTAGCCATGAAGTATGAGAAATATGCGAAAGTATGAGCCTGATGAGGGCAAATTCTAGACCTAACCCAGAACTAACATGCGTTGTCCTCTAAAATATTTATCAAGACCAGGTTTAATTGATTGTTTCAGTGTGGTCCAACATTACTACGTGACCCAAACCAGAAAAAAACCCAGGATCTGTTCAACAAGTATGTGAAAAACGCGAAAGTATGAGCCTGATGAGGGCAAATCTCAGACCTATCCCAGACCTAACTTGCGTTGTCCTCTAAAATATTGATCGAAACCAGGTTTAATTGACTGTTTCAGCGTGGTACCGCATTACTACGTGATACAATCCAGAAACAGCCCAGGATCTAGCCATGAAGTATGAGAAATATGCGAAAGTATGAGCCTGATGAGGGCAAATCCTAGATCTAACCTAGACCTAACATGAATTATTCTCCAAAATATTGATCAAAACCAGGTTTAATTGACTGTTTCAGTGTGGTACCACATTACTAGGTGATCCAATCCAGAAATAGCCCAGGATCCAGCCATGAAGTATGAGAAATATGCGAAAGTATGAGCCTGATGGGGGCAAATCCTAGACCTAACCCAGACCTAACATGCGTTATCCTCTAAAATATTTATCAAGACCAGGTTTAATTGAATGTTTCAGTGTTGTACCACATTACTACGTGATCCAAACCAGTAAAAACCCAGGATCCGTTCAACAAGCATGTGAAGAATGCGAAAGTATGAGTCTGATGAGTGAAAATCCCCGGCCTAACCTAGACCTAACATGCGTTGTCCTCACAAATATTGATGGAAACCAGGTTTAATTGACTGTTTCAGTGTCGTGCTTCATTACTACGTGATCCAATCCAGAAAAAGCCCAGGATCTGTTCAACAAGTATGTGAAAAATGCGAAAGGATGATCCTGATGAGGGCAAATCCCAGACCTATCCCAGACCTAACTTGCGTTGTCCTCTAAAATATTGATCGAAACCAGGTTTAATGGACTGTTTCAGTGTGGTACCACATTACTACGTGATGCAATCCAGAAAAAGACCAGGATCTAGCCATCAAGTATGAGAAATATGCGAAAGTATGACCCTGATGAGGGCAAATCCCAGACCTATCCCAGACCTAACTTGCGTTGTCCTCTAAAATATTGATCGAAACCAGGTTTAATTGACTGTTTCAGCGTGGTACCGCATTACTACGTGATACAATCCAGAAAGAGGCCAGGATCTAGCCATGAAGTATGAGAAATATGCGAAAGTATGAGCCTGATGAGGGCAAATCCTAGACCTAACCTAGACCTAACATGAATTATTCTCTAAAATATTGATCAAAACCAGGTTTAATTGAATGTTTCAGTGTTGTACCACATTACTACGTGATCCAAACCAGTAAAAACCCAGGATCCGTTCAACAAGTATGTGAAGAATGCGAAAGTATGAGTCTGATCAGTGAAAATCCCAGGCCTAACCTAGACCTAACATGCGTTAACCTCTAAAATATTGATCGAAACCAGGTTTAATGGACTGTTTCAGTGTGGTACCACATTACTATGTGATCCAAACCAGAAAATAACCCAGGATCTGTGCAACGAGTATGTGAAGTTTGCGAAAGTATGTGTCTGATGAGGGCAAATCCCAGATCTATCCCAGACCTAACATGCGTTATCCTCTAAAATATTGATCGAAACCAGTATGAGCCTGATAAGGGCGAATCCCAGACTTATCTCAGACCTGACTTGCGTTATCCTCCAAAATATTGATCGAAACCAGGTTTAATGGACTGTTTCAGTGTGGTACCACTTTACTACGCGATCCAAAGCAGAAAAAACCGTCGATCAGGTCAACATGTATGTTAAAACTGCGAAAGTATGACCCTGATGAGGGCAAATCCCAGATCTATCCCAGACCTAACATGCGTTATCCTCTAAAATATTGTTCGAAACCAGGTTTAATCGACCGTTTCAGTGTGGTACCACATTACTACGTGAACCAAACCAGAAAAAACCCAGGATCCGCTCAACAAGTATGTGAAGAATGCGAAAGTATGAGTCTGATGAGTGAAAATCTCGGGGCTAACCTAGACCTAACAAGCGTTATCCTCTAAAATATTGATGCAAACCAGGTTTAATGGACTGTTTCAGTGTGGTACCTATTTACTACGTGATCAAAAGCAGAAAAAACCCAGGATCCGTTCAACAAGTATGTGAAGAATGCGAAAGTATGAGTCTGATCAGTGAAAATCTCAGGCCTTACCTAGACCTAACTTGCGTTGTCCTCTAAAATATTGATGGAAACCAGGTTTCATTGACTGTTTCAGTGTGGTACTACATTACTACGTGATGCAATCCAGAAAAAGCCCATGATCTAGCCATATAGTATGAGAAATATGCGAAAGAATGAGCCTGATGAGAGCAAATCCCAGACCTAACCTAGACCTAACATGCGTTATCCTCTAAAATATTGAGCGAAACCAGGTTTAATGGACTGTTTCAGTGTGGTACCACACTACTTCGTGATCCAAACCAGAAAAAACCCAGGATCCGATCAACAAGTATGTGAAGAATGCGAAAGTATGAGTCTGATGAGTGAAAATCCCAGGCCTAACCTAGACCTAACATGCGTTATCCTCTAAAATATTGATCGAAACCAGGTTTAATCGACTGTTTCTGTGTGGTACCACATTACTATGTGATCCAAACCAGAAAATAACCCAGGATGTGTTCAACGAGTATGTGAAGTGTGCGAAAGTATGAGTCTGATGAGGTCAAATCCCAGACCTATCCCAGACCTAACTTGCGTTATCCTCTAAAATATTGTTCGAAACCAGGTTTAATGGACTGTTTCAGTGTGGTACCACATTACTATGTGTTCCAAACCAGAAAAAACCCAGGATCTGTTCAAGAAGTATGTGAAAAACGCGAAAGTATGAGCCTGATGAGGGCGAATCCCAGACCTATCCCAGACCTAACATGCATTATCCTCTAAAATATTGATCGAAACCAGGTTTAATGGACTGTTTCAGTGTGGTACCACATTACTATGTGTTCCAAACCAGAAAAAACACAGGATCTGTTCAACGAGTATGTGAAGTGTGCGAAAGTATGAGTCTGATGATGTCAAATCCCAGGCCTAACCTAGACCTAACTTGCGTTATCCTCTAAAATATTGTTCGAAACCAGGGTTAATCGACTGTTTCAGTGTGGTACCACATTACTACGTGATCCAAACCAAAAAAAAACCCAGTATCAGTTCAACAAGTATGTGAAAAACGCGAAAGTATGACCCTGATGGGGGCAAATCCCAGGCCTAACCTAGACCTAACATGCATTATCCTCTAAAATATTGATCGAAACCAGGTTTAATGGACTGTTTCAGTGTGGTACCACATTACTATGTGTTCCAAACCAGAAAAAACCCAGGATCTGTTCAAGAAGTATGTGAAAAACGCGAAAGTATGAGCCTGATGAGGGCGAATCCCAGACCTATCCCAGACCTAAATTGCGTTATCCTCCAAAATATTGATCGAAACCAGGTTTAATGGACTGTTTCAGTGTGGTACCACTTTACTACGCGATCCAAAGCAGAAAAAACCGTCGATCAGGTCAACATGTATGTTAAAACTGCGAAAGTATGACCCTGATGAGGGCTAATCCCAGGCCTAACCTAGACCTAATATGCGTTTTCCTCAAAAATATTGATCGAAACCAGGTTTAATCAACAGTTTCAGTGTGGTACCACATTACTACGTGATCCAAACCAGAAAAAAACCCAGGAGCTGTTCAACAAGTACGTAAAGAATGCGAAATTATGTGTCTGATGAGGGCAAATCCCAGGCCTATCCTAGACCTAACATGCGTTATCTTCTAAAATATCGATCGAAACCAGGTTTAATGGACTGTTTCCGTGTGGTACCACATTACTACGTGATCCAAACCAGAAAAAGCCCAGGATCTAGCCATGAAGTATGAAAAATATGCGAAAGTATGAGCCTGATGAGGGCAAATCCTAGACCTATCCCAGACCTAACATGCGTTATCCTCTAAAATATTCATCGAAACCAGGTTTAATGGACTGTTTCAGTGTGGTACCACATTACTACGTGATCCAAAGCAGAAAAAACCCTGGATTAGGTCAACATGTATGTTAAAACTGCGAAAGTATGACCCTGATGAGTCCAAATCCCAGGCCTAACCTAGATATAACTTTCGTTATCCTCTAAAATATTGATCGAAACCAGGTTTAGTGGACTGTTTCAGTGTGGTACCACATTACTGCGCGATCCAATCCAGAAAAAACCCAGGATCTGTTCAACATGTATGGAAAAATGCGAAAGTATGTCCCGCATGAGGGCAAATCCCAGACCTATCCCAGACCTAACATGCGTTATCCTCTAAAATATTGATCGAAACCAGGTTTAATGGACTGTTTCAGCGTGGTACCACATTACTACGTGCTACAATCCAGAAATAGCCCAGGATCTAGCCATGATGTATGAGAAAGATGCGAAAGTATGAGCATGATGTGGGCAAATTCTAGACCTGACCCAGACCTAACATGCGTTATCCTCTAAAATATTTATCAAGAGCAGGTTTTATTGAATGTTTCAGTGTGGTACCACATTACTACGTGAACCAAACCAGAAAAAACCCAGGATCCGTTCATCAAGTATGTGAAGAATGCGAAAGTATGAGTCTGATGAGTGAAAATCTCGGGGCTAACCTAGACCTAACAAGCGTTATCCTCTAAAATATTGATGCGAACCAGGTTTAATGGACTGTTTCAGTGTGGTACCTATTTACTGCGTGATCAAAAGCAGAAAAAACCCAGGATCCGTTCAACAAGTATGTGAAGAATGCGAAAGTATGAGTCTGATCAGTGAAAATCTCAGGCCTTACCTAGACCTAACTTGCGTTGTCCTCTAAAATATTGATGGAAACCAGGTTTCATTGACTGTTTCAGTGTGGTACTACATTACTACGTGATGCAATCCAGAAAAAGCCCATGATCTAGCCATCAAGTATGAGAAATATGCGAAAGAATGAGCCTGATGAGAGCAAATCCCAGACCTAACCTAGACCTAACATGCGTTATCCTCTAAAATATTGAGCGAAACCAGGTTTAATGGACTGTTTCAGTGTGGTACCACACTACTTCGTGATCCAAACCAGAAAAAACCCAGGATCCGTTCAACAAGTATGTGAAGAATGCGAAAGTATGAGTCCGATGAGAGCAAATCCCAGACCTAACCTAGACCTAACATGCGTTATCGTCTAAAATATTGAGCGAAACCAGGTTTAATGGACTGTTTCAGTGTGGTACCACACTACTTCGTGATCCAAACCAGAAAAAACCCAGGATCCGTTCAACAAGTATGTGAAGAATGCGAAAGTATGAGTCTGATGAGTGAAAATCCCAGGCCTAACCTAGACCTAACATGCGTTATCCTCAAAAGTATTGATCGAAACCAGGTTTAATCAACAGTTTCAGTGTGGTACCACATTACTACGTGATCCAAACCAGAAAAAAACCCAGGAGCTGTTCAACAAGTACATAAAGAATGCGAAATTATGTGTCTGATGAGGGCAAATCCCAGGCCTATCCTAGACCTAACATGCGTTATCCTCTAAAATATCGATCGAAACCAGGTTTAATGGACTGTTTCCGTGTGGTACCACATTACTACGTGATCCAAACCAGAAAAAGCCCAGGATCTAGCCATGAAGTATGAAAAATATGCGAAAGTATGAGCCTGATGAGGGCAAATCCTAGACCTATCCCAGACCTAACATGCGTTATCCTCTAAAATATTCATCGAAACCAGGTTTAATGGACTG
The DNA here is from genome assembly GCF_051014445.1 of Colletes latitarsis. Lineage (NCBI taxonomy): Eukaryota > Metazoa > Arthropoda > Insecta > Hymenoptera > Colletidae > Colletes > Colletes latitarsis. Next base: position 9,560,368 of record NC_135136.1, on the reverse strand, counting down.
TTTCAGTGTGGTACCACATTACTACGTGATCCAAAGCAGAAAAAACCCTGGATTAGGTCAACATGTATGTTAAAACTGCGAAAGTATGACCCTGATGAGTCCAAATCCCAGGCCTAACCTAGACATAACTTACGTTATCCTCTAAAATATTGATCGAAACCAGGTTTAATGGACTGTTTCAGCGTGGTACCAAATTACTACGTGCTACAATCCAGAAATAGCCCAGGATCTAGCCATGATGTATGAGAAAGATGCGAAAGTATGAGCATGATGTGGGCAAATTCTAGACCTGACCCAGACCTAACATGCGTTATCCTCTAAAATATTTATCAAGACCAGGTTTTATTGAATGTTTCAGTGTGGTACCACATTACTACGTGAACCAAACCAGAAAAAACCCAGTATCCGTTCATCAAGTATGTGAAGAATGCGAATGTATGAGTCTGATGAGTGAAAATCTCGGGGCTAACCTAGACCTAACAAGCGTTATCCTCTAAAATATTGATGCGAACCAGGTTTAATGGACTGTTTCAGTGTGGTACCTATTTACTGCGTGATCAAAAGCAGAAAAAACCCAGGATCCGTTCAACAAGTATGTGAAGAATGCGAAAGTATGAGTCTGATCAGTGAAAATCTCAGGCCTTACCTAGACCTAACTTGCGTTGTCCTCTAAAATATTGATGGAAACCAGGTTTCGTTGACTGTTTCAGTGTGGTAGTACATTACTACGTGATGCAATCCAGAAAAAGCCCATGATCTAGCCATCAAGTATGAGAAATATGCGAAAGAATGAGACTGATGGGAGCAAATCCCAGACCTAACCTAGACCTAACATGCGTTATCCTCTAAAATATTGAGCGAAACCAGGTTTAATGGACTGTTTCAGTGTGGTACCACACTACTTCGTGATCCAAACCAGAAAAAAACCCAGGATCCGTTCAACAAGTATGTGAAGAATACGAAAGTATGAGTCTGATGAGAGCAAATCCCAGACCTAACCTAGACCTAACATGCGTTATCCTCTAAAATATTGAGCGAAACCAGGTTTAATGGACTGTTTCAGTGTGGTACCACACTACTTCGTGATCCAAACCAGAAAAAACCCAGGATCCGTTCAACAAGTATGTGAAGAATGCGAAAGTATGAGTCTGATGAGTGAAAATCCCAGGCCTAACCTAGACCTAACATGCGTTATCCTCAAAAGTATTGATCGAAACCAGGTTTAATCAACAGTTTCAGTGTGGTACCACATTACTACGTGATCCAAACCAGAAAAAAACCCAGGAGCTGTTCAACAAGTACATAAAGAATGCGAAATTATGTGTCTGATGAGGGCAAATCCCAGGCCTATCCTAGACCTAACATGCGTTATCTTCTAAAATATCGATCGAAACCAGGTTTAATGGACTGTTTCCGTGTGGTACCACATTACTACGTGATCCAAACCAGAAAAAGCCCAGGATCTAGCCATGAAGTATGAAAAATATGCGAAAGTATGAGCCTGATGAGGGCAAATCCTAGACCTACCCCAGACCTAACATGCGTTATCCTCTAAAATATTCATCGAAACCAGGTTTAATGGACTGTTTCAGTGTGGTACCACATTACTACGTGATCCAAAGCAGAAAAAACCCTGGATTAGGTCAACATGTATGTTAAAACTGCGAAAGTATGACCCTGATGAGTCCAAATCCCAGGCCTAACCTAGACATAACTTACGTTACCCTCTAAAATATTGATCGAAACCAGGTTTAATGGACTGTTTCAGCGTGGTACCACATTACTACGTGCTACAATCCAGAAATAGCCCAGGATCTAGCCATGATGTATGAGAAAGATGCGAAAGTATGAGCATGATGTGGGCAAATTCTAGACCTGACCCAGACCTAACATGCGTTATCCTCTAAAATATTTATCAAGACCAGGTTTTATTGAATGTTTCAGTGTGGTACCACATTACTACGTGAACCAAACCAGAAAAAACCCAGGATCCGTTCATCAAGTATGTGAAGAATGCGAAAGTATGAGTCTGATGAGTGAAAATCTCGGGGCTAACCTAGACCTAACAAGCGTTATCCTCTAAAATATTGATGCGAACCAGGTTTAATGGACTGTTTCAGTGTGGTACCTATTTACTGCGTGATCAAAAGCAGAAAAAACCCAGGATCCGTTCAACAAGTATGTGAAGAATGCGAAAGTATGAGTCTGATCAGTGAAAATCTCAGGCCTTACCTAGACCTAACTTGCGTTGTCCTCTAAAATATTGATGGAAACCAGGTTTCGTTGACTGTTTCAGTGTGGTAGTACATTACTACGTGATGCAATCCAGAAAAAGCCCATGATCTAGCCATCAAGTATGAGAAATATGCGAAAGAATGAGACTGATGGGAGCAAATCCCAGACCTAACCTAGACCTAACATGCGTTATCCTCTAAAATATTGAGCGAAACCAGGTTTAATGGACTGTTTCAGTGTGGTACCACACTACTTCGTGATCCAAACCAGAAAAAACCCAGGATCCGTTCAACAAGTATGTGAAGAATGCGAAAGTATGAGTCTGATGAGAGCAAATCCCAGACCTAACCTAGACCTAACATGCGTTATCCTCTAAAATATTGAGCGAAACCAGGTTTAATGGACTGTTTCAGTGTGGTACCACACTACTTCGTGATCCAAACCAGAAAAAACCCAGGATCCGTTCAACAAGTATGTGAAGAATGCGAAAGTATGAGTCTGATGAGTGAAAATCCCAGGCCTAACCTAGACCTAACATGCGTTATCCTCAAAAGTATTGATCGAAACCAGGTTTAATCAACAGTTTCAGTGTGGTACCACATTACTACGTGATCCAAACCAGAAAAAAACCCAGGAGCTGTTCAACAAGTACATAAAGAATGCGAAATTATGTGTCTGATGAGGGCAAATCCCAGGCCTATCCTAGACCTAACATGCGTTATCTTCTAAAATATCGATCGAAACCAGGTTTAATGGACTGTTTCCGTGTGGTACCACATTACTACGTGATCCAAACAAGAAAAAGCCCAGGATCTAGCCATGAAGTATGAAAAATATGCGAAAGTATGAGCCTGATGAGGGCAAATCCTAGACCTATCCCAGACCTAACATGCGTTATCCTCTAAAATATTCATCGAAACCAGGTTTAATGGACTGTTTCAGTGTGGTACCACATTACTACGTGATCCAAAGCAGAAAAAACCCTGGATTAGGTCAACATGTATGTTAAAACTGCGAAAGTATGACCCTGATGAGTCCAAATCCCAGGCCTAACCTAGACATAACTTACGTTACCCTCTAAAATATTGATCGAAACCAGGTTTAATGGACTGTTTCAGCGTGGTACCACATTACTACGTGCTACAAACCAGAAATAGCCCAGGATCTAGCCATGATGTATGAGAAAGATGCGAAAGTATGAGCATGATGTGGGCAAATTCTAGACCTGACCCAGACCTAACATGCGTTATCCTCTAAAATATTTATCAAGACCAGGTTTTATTGAATGTTTCAGTGTGGTACCACATTACTACGTGAACCAAACCAGAAAAAACCCAGGATCCGTTCATCAAGTATGTGAAGAATGCGAAAGTATGAGTCTGATGAGTGAAAATCTCGGGGCTAACCTAGACCTAACAAGCGTTATCCTCCAAAAAAAAATTGATGCAAACCAGGTTTAATGGACTGTTTCAGTGTGGTACCTATTTACTACGTGATCAAAGCAGAAAAAACCCAGGATCCGTTCAACAAGTATGTGAAGAATGCGAAAGTATGAGTCTGATCAGTGAAAATCTCAGGCCTTACCTAGACCTAACTTGCGTTGTCCTCTAAAATATTGATGGAAACCAGGTTTCATTGACTGTTTCTGTGTGGTACTACATTACTACGTGATGCAATCCAGAAAAAGCCCATGATCTAGCCATCAAGTATGAGAAATATGCGAAAGAATGAGCCTGATGAGAGCAAATCCCAGACCTAACCTAGACCTAACATGCGTTATCCTCTAAAATATTGAGCGAAACCAGGTTTAATGGACTGTTTCAGTGTGGTACCACACTACTTCGTGATCCAAACCAGAAAAAACCCAGGATCCGTTCAACAAGTATGTGAAGAATGCGAAAGTATGAGTCTGATGAGTGAAAATCCCAGGCCTAACCTAGACCTAACATGCGTTATCCTCTAAAATATTGATCGAAACCTGGTTTAATCGACTGTTTCAGTGTGGTACCACATTACTATGTGATCCAAACCAGAAAATAACCCAGGATCTGTTCAACGAGTATGTGAAGTGTGCGAAAGTATGAGTCTGATGAGGTCAAATCCCAGACCTATCCCAGACCTAACTTGCGTTATCCTCTAAAATATTGTTCGAAACCAGGTTTAATCGACTGTTTCAGTGTGGTACCACATTACTACGTGAACCAAACCAGAAAAAACCCAGGATCCGCTCAACAAGTATGTGAAGAATGCGAAAGTATGACCCTGATGAGTCCAAATCCCAGGCCTAACCTAGACCTAACATGCGTTATCTTCTAAAATATCGATCGAAACCAGGTTTAATGGACTGTTTCCGTGTGGTACCACATTACTACGTGATCCAAACAAGAAAAAGCCCAGGATCTAGCCATGAAGTATGAAAAATATGCGAAAGTATGAGCCTGATGAGGGCAAATCCTAGACCTATCCCAGACCTAACATGCGTTATCCTCTAAAATATTCATCGAAACCAGGTTTAATGGACTGTTTCAGTGTGGTACCACATTACTACGTGATCCAAAGCAGAAAAAACCCTGGATTAGGTCAACATGTATGTTAAAACTGCGAAAGTATGACCCTGATGAGTCCAAATCCCAGGCCTAACCTAGACATAACTTACGTTACCCTCTAAAATATTGATCGAAACCAGGTTTAATGGACTGTTTCAGCGTGGTACCACATTACTACGTGCTACAAACCAGAAATAGCCCAGGATCTAGCCATGATGTATGAGAAAGATGCGAAAGTATGAGCATGATGTGGGCAAATTCTAGACCTGACCCAGACCTAACATGCGTTATCCTCTAAAATATTTATCAAGACCAGGTTTTATTGAATGTTTCAGTGTGGTACCACATTACTACGTGAACCAAACCAGAAAAAACCCAGGATCCGTTCATCAAGTATGTGAAGAATGCGAAAGTATGAGTCTGATGAGTGAAAATCTCGGGGCTAACCTAGACCTAACAAGCGTTATCCTCCAAAAAAAAATTGATGCAAACCAGGTTTAATGGACTGTTTCAGTGTGGTACCTATTTACTACGTGATCAAAGCAGAAAAAACCCAGGATCCGTTCAACAAGTATGTGAAGAATGCGAAAGTATGAGTCTGATCAGTGAAAATCTCAGGCCTTACCTAGACCTAACTTGCGTTGTCCTCTAAAATATTGATGGAAACCAGGTTTCATTGACTGTTTCTGTGTGGTACTACATTACTACGTGATGCAATCCAGAAAAAGCCCATGATCTAGCCATCAAGTATGAGAAATATGCGAAAGAATGAGCCTGATGAGAGCAAATCCCAGACCTAACCTAGACCTAACATGCGTTATCCTCTAAAATATTGAGCGAAACCAGGTTTAATGGACTGTTTCAGTGTGGTACCACACTACTTCGTGATCCAAACCAGAAAAAACCCAGGATCCGTTCAACAAGTATGTGAAGAATGCGAAAGTATGAGTCTGATGAGTGAAAATCCCAGGCCTAACCTAGACCTAACATGCGTTATCCTCTAAAATATTGATCGAAACCTGGTTTAATCGACTGTTTCAGTGTGGTACCACATTACTATGTGATCCAAACCAGAAAATAACCCAGGATCTGTTCAACGAGTATGTGAAGTGTGCGAAAGTATGAGTCTGATGAGGTCAAATCCCAGACCTATCCCAGACCTAACTTGCGTTATCCTCTAAAATATTGTTCGAAACCAGGTTTAATCGACTGTTTCAGTGTGGTACCACATTACTACGTGAACCAAACCAGAAAAAACCCAGGATCCGCTCAACAAGTATGTGAAGAATGCGAAAGTATGACCCTGATGAGTCCAAATCCCAGGCCTAACCTAGACCTAACATGCGTTATCCTCTAAAATATTGATCCAAACCAGGTTTAATGGACTGTTTCAGTGTGGTACCACACTACTTCGTGATCCAAACCAGAAAAAACCCAGGATCCGTTCAACAAGTATGTGAAGAATGCGAAAGTATGAGTCTGATGAGTGAAAATCCCAGGCCTAACCTAGACCTAACATGCGTTATCCTCAAAAGTATTGATCGAAACCAGGTTTAATCAACAGTTTCAGTGTGGTACCACATTACTACGTGATCCAAACCAGAAAAAAACCCAGGAGCTGTTCAACAAGTACATAAAGAATGCGAAATTATGTGTCTGATGAGGGCAAATCCCAGGCCTATCCTAGACCTAACATGCGTTATCTTCTAAAATATCGATCGAAACCAGGTTTAATGGACTGTTTCCGTGTGGTACCACATTACTACGTGATCCAAACAAGAAAAAGCCCAGGATCTAGCCATGAAGTATGAAAAATATGCGAAAGTATGAGCCTGATGAGGGCAAATCCTAGACCTATCCCAGACCTAACATGCGTTATCCTCTAAAATATTCATCGAAACCAGGTTTAATGGACTGTTTCAGTGTGGTACCACATTACTACGTGATCCAAAGCAGAAAAAACCCTGGATTAGGTCAACATGTATGTTAAAACTGCGAAAGTATGACCCTGATGAGTCCAAATCCCAGGCCTAACCTAGACATAACTTACGTTACCCTCTAAAATATTGATCGAAACCAGGTTTAATGGACTGTTTCAGCGTGGTACCACATTACTACGTGCTACAAACCAGAAATAGCCCAGGATCTAGCCATGATGTATGAGAAAGATGCGAAAGTATGAGCATGATGTGGGCAAATTCTAGACCTGACCCAGACCTAACATGCGTTATCCTCTAAAATATTTATCAAGACCAGGTTTTATTGAATGTTTCAGTGTGGTACCACATTACTACGTGAACCAAACCAGAAAAAACCCAGGATCCGTTCATCAAGTATGTGAAGAATGCGAAAGTATGAGTCTGATGAGTGAAAATCTCGGGGCTAACCTAGACCTAACAAGCGTTATCCTCCAAAAAAAAATTGATGCAATCCAGGTTTAATGGACTGTTTCAGTGTGGTACCTATTTACTACGTGATCAAAGCAGAAAAAACCCAGGATCCGTTCAACAAGTATGTGAAGAATGCGAAAGTATGAGTCTGATCAGTGAAAATCTCAGGCCTTACCTAGACCTAACTTGCGTTGTCCTCTAAAATATTGATGGAAACCAGGTTTCATTGACTGTTTCTGTGTGGTACTACATTACTACGTGATGCAATCCAGAAAAAGCCCATGATCTAGCCATCAAGTATGAGAAATATGCGAAAGAATGAGCCTGAAGAGAGCAAATCCCAGACCTAACCTAGACCTAACATGCGTTATCCTCTAAAATATTGAGCGAAACCAGGTTTAATGGACTGTTTCAGTGTGGTACCACACTACTTCGTGATCCAAACCAGAAAAAACCCAGGATCCGTTCAACAAGTATGTGAAGAATGCAAAAGTATGAGTCTGATGAGTGAAAATCCCAGGCCTAACCTAGACCTAACATGCGTTATCCTCTAAAATATTGATCGAAACCTGGTTTAATCGACTGTTTCAGTGTGGTACCACATTACTATGTGATCCAAACCAGAAAATAACCCAGGATCTGTTCAACGAGTATGTGAAGTGTGCGAAAGTATGAGTCTGATGAGGTCAAATCCCAGACCTATCCCAGACCTAACATGCGTTATCTTCTAAAATATCGATCGAAACCAGGTTTAATGGACTGTTTCCGTGTGGTACCACATTACTACGTGATCCAAACAAGAAAAAAACCCAGGAGCTGTTCAACAAGTACATAAAGAATGCGAAATTATGTGTCTGATGAGGGCAAATCCCAGGCCTATCCTAGACCTAACATGCGTTATCTTCTAAAATATCGATCGAAACCAGGTTTAATGGACTGTTTCCGTGTGGTACCACATTACTACGTGATCCAAACAAGAAAAAGCCCAGGATCTAGCCATGAAGTATGAAAAATATGCGAAAGTATGAGCCTGATGAGGGCAAATCCTAGACCTATCCCAGACCTAACATGCGTTATCCTCTAAAATATTCATCGAAACCAGGTTTAATGGACTGTTTCAGTGTGGTACCACATTACTACGTGATCCAAAGCAGAAAAAACCCTGGATTAGGTCAACATGTATGTTAAAACTGCGAAAGTATGACCCTGATGAGTCCAAATCCCAGGCCTAACCTAGACATAACTTACGTTACCCTCTAAAATATTGATCGAAACCAGGTTTAATGGACTGTTTCAGCGTGGTACCACATTACTACGTGCTACAAACCAGAAATAGCCCAGGATCTAGCCATGATGTATGAGAAAGATGCGAAAGTATGAGCATGATGTGGGCAAATTCTAGACCTGACCCAGACCTAACATGCGTTATCCTCTAAAATATTTATCAAGACCAGGTTTTATTGAATGTTTCAGTGTGGTACCACATTACTACGTGAACCAAACCAGAAAAAACCCAGGATCCGTTCATCAAGTATGTGAAGAATGCGAAAGTATGAGTCTGATGAGTGAAAATCTCGGGGCTAACCTAGACCTAACAAGCGTTATCCTCCAAAAAAAAATTGATGCAAACCAGGTTTAATGGACTGTTTCAGTGTGGTACCTATTTACTACGTGATCAAAGCAGAAAAAACCCAGGATCCGTTCAACAAGTATGTGAAGAATGCGAAAGTATGAGTCTGATCAGTGAAAATCTCAGGCCTTACCTAGACCTAACTTGCGTTGTCCTCTAAAATATTGATGGAAACCAGGTTTCATTGACTGTTTCTGTGTGGTACTACATTACTACGTGATGCAATCCAGAAAAAGCCCATGATCTAGCCATCAAGTATGAGAAATATGCGAAAGAATGAGCCTGAAGAGAGCAAATCCCAGACCTAACCTAGACCTAACATGCGTTATCCTCTAAAATATTGAGCGAAACCAGGTTTAATGGACTGTTTCAGTGTGGTACCACACTACTTCGTGATCCAAACCAGAAAAAACCCAGGATCCGTTCAACAAGTATGTGAAGAATGCAAAAGTATGAGTCTGATGAGTGAAAATCCCAGGCCTAACCTAGACCTAACATGCGTTATCCTCTAAAATATTGATCGAAACCTGGTTTAATCGACTGTTTCAGTGTGGTACCACATTACTATGTGATCCAAACCAGAAAATAACCCAGGATCTGTTCAACGAGTATGTGAAGTGTGCGAAAGTATGAGTCTGATGAGGTCAAATCCCAGACCTATCCCAGACCTAACTTGCGTTATCCTCTAAAATATTGTTCGAAACCAGGTTTAATCGACTGTTTCAGTGTGGTACCACATTACTACGTGAACCAAACCAGAAAAAACCCAGGATCCGCTCAACAAGTATGTGAAGAATGCGAAAGTATGAGTCTGATGAGTGAAAATCCCAGACCTAACCTAGACCTAACATGCGTTATCCTCTAAAATATTGATCCAAACCAGGTTTAATGGACTGTTTCAGTGTGGTACCACACTACTTCGTGATCCAAACCAGAAAAAACCCAGGATCCGTTCAACAAGTATGTGAAGAATGCGAAAGTATGAGTCTGATGAGTGAAAATCCCAGGCCTAACCTAGACCTAACATGCGTTATCCTCAAAAGTATTGATCGAAACCAGGTTTAATCAACAGTTTCAGTGTGGTACCACATTACTACGTGATCCAAACCAGAAAAAAACCCAGGAGCTGTTCAACAAGTACATAAAGAATGCGAAATTATGTGTCTGATGAGGGCAAATCCCAGGCCTATCCTAGACCTAACATGCGTTATCTTCTAAAATATCGATCGAAACCAGGTTTAATGGACTGTTTCCGTGTGGTACCACATTACTACGTGATCCAAACAAGAAAAAGCCCAGGATCTAGCCATGAAGTATGAAAAATATGCGAAAGTATGAGCCTGATGTGGGCAAATCCTAGACCTATCCCAGACCTAACATGCGTTATCCTCTAAAATATTCATCGAAACCAGGTTTAATGGACTGTTTCAGTGTGGTACCACATTACTACGTGATCCAAAGCAGAAAAAACCCTGGATTAGGTCAACATGTATGTTAAAACTGCGAAAGTATGACCCTGATGAGTCCAAATCCCAGGCCTAACCTAGACATAACTTACGTTACCCTCTAAAATATTGATCGAAACCAGGTTTAATGGACTGTTTCAGCGTGGTACCAAATTACTACGTGCTACAAACCAGAAATAGCCCAGGATCTAGCCATGATGTATGAGAAAGATGCGAAAGTATGAGCATGATGTGGGCAAATTCTAGACCTGACCCAGACCTAACATGCGTTATCCTCTAAAATATTTATCAAGACCAGGTTTTATTGAATGTTTCAGTGTGGTACCACATTACTACGTGAACCAAACCAGAAAAAACCCAGGATCCGTTCATCAAGTATGTGAAGAATGCGAAAGTATGAGTCTGATGAGTGAAAATCTCGGGGCTAACCTAGACCTAACAAGCGTTATCCTCCAAAAAAAAATTGATGCAAACCAGGTTTAATGGACTGTTTCAGTGTGGTACCTATTTACTACGTGATCAAAGCAGAAAAAACCCAGGATCCGTTCAACAAGTATGTGAAGAATGCGAAAGTATGAGTCTGATCAGTGAAAATCTCAGGCCTTACCTAGACCTAACTTGCGTTGTCCTCTAAAATATTGATGGAAACCAGGTTTCATTGACTGTTTCTGTGTGGTACTACATTACTACGTGATGCAATCCAGAAAAAGCCCATGATCTAGCCATCAAGTATGAGAAATATGCGAAAGAATGAGCCTGATGAGAGCAAATCCCAGACCTAACCTAGACCTAACATGCGTTATCCTCTAAAATATTGAGCGAAACCAGGTTTAATGGACTGTTTCAGTGTGGTACCACACTACTTCGTGATCCAAACCAGAAAAAACCCAGGATCCGTTCAACAAGTATGTGAAGAATGCGAAAGTATGAGTCTGATGAGTGAAAATCCCAGGCCTAACCTAGACCTAACATGCGTTATCCTCTAAAATATTGATCGAAACCTGGTTTAATCGACTGTTTCAGTGTGGTACCACATTACTATGTGATCCAAACCAGAAAATAACCCAGGATCTGTTCAACGAGTATGTGAAGTGTGCGAAAGTATGAGTCTGATGAGGTCAAATCCCAGACCTATCCCAGACCTAACTTGCGTTATCCTCTAAAATATTGTTCGAAACCAGGTTTAATCGACTGTTTCAGTGTGGTACCACATTACTACGTGAACCAAACCAGAAAAAACCCAGGATCCGCTCAACAAGTATGTGAAGAATGCGAAAGTATGAGTCTGATGAGTGAAAATCCCAGACCTAACCTAGACCTAACATGCGTTATCCTCTAAAATATTGATCCAAACCAGGTTTAATGGACTGTTTCAGTGTGGTACCACACTACTACGTGATCCAAACCAGAAAAAACCCAGGATCTGTTCAACAAGTATGTGAAAAATGCGAAAGTATGATCCTGACGAGGGCAAATCCTAGACCTAACCCAGACCTAACATGCGTTATCCTCAAAAATATTGATCGAAACCAGGTTTAATGGACTGTTTCAGTGTGGTACCACATTACTACGTGATCCAAACTAGAAAAAACCCAGGATCTGTTCAACGAGTATGTGAAGTGTGCGAAAGTATGAGTCTGATGAGGTCAAATCCCAGGCCTAACCTAGACCTAACATGTGTTATCCTCTAAAATATTGATCGAAACCAGGGTTAATCGACTGTTTCAGTGAGGTACTACATTACTACGTGATGCAATCCAGAAATAGCCCAGGATCTAGCCATGAAGTATTAGAAATATGCGAAAGTATGAGCCTGATGAGGGCAAATCCCAGACCTTACCCTCACGTAACATGCGTTATCCTCTAAAATATTTATCAAGACCAGGTTTAATGGACTGTTTCAGTGTGGAACCACATTACTATGTGTTCCAAACCAGAAAAAACCCAGGATCTGTTCAACAAGTATGTCAAAAACGCGAAAGTATGACCCTGATGAGGGCAAATCCCAGGCCTAACCTAGACCTAACATGCATTATCCTCTAAAATATTGATCGAAACCAGGTTTAATGGACTGTTTCAGTGTGGTACCACATTACTATGTGTTCCAAACCAGAAAAAACCCAGGATCTGATCAAGAAGTATGTGAAAAACGCGAAAGTATGAGCCTGATGAGGGCGAATCCCAGACCTATCCCAGACCTAACATGCATTATCCTCTAAAATATTGATCGAAACCAGGTTTAATGGACTGTTTCAGTGTGGTACCACATTACTATGTGTTCCAAACCAGAAAAAACCCAGGATCTGTTCAACGAGTATGTGAAAAACGCGAAAGTATGAGCCTGATGAGGGCGAATCCCAGACCTATCCCAGACCTAGATTGCGTTATCCTCCAAAATATTGATCGAAACCCGGTTTAATGGACTGTTTCAGTGTGGTACCACTTTACTACGCGATCCAAAGCAGAAAAAACCGTCGATCAGGTCAACATGTATGTTAAAACTGCGAAAGTATGACCCTGATGAGGGCAAATCCCTGGCCTAACCTAGACCTAACATGCGTTATCCTCAAAAATATTGATCGAAACCAGGCTTAATCAACAGTTTCAGTGTGGTACCACATTACTACGTGATCCAAACCAGAAAAATACCCAGGAGCTGTTCAACAAGTACGTAAAGAATGCGAAATTATGTGTCTGATGAGGGCAAATCCCAGGCCTATCCTAGACCTAACATGCGTTATCTTCTAAAATATCGATCGAAACCAGGTTTAATGGACTGTTTCCGTGTGGTACCACATTACTACGTGATCCAAACCAGAAAAAGCCCAGGATCTAGCCATGAAGTATGAAAAATATGCGAAAGTATGAGCCTGATGAGGGCAAATCCTAGACCTATCCCAGACCTAACATGCGTTATCCCCTAAAATATTCATCGAAACCAGGTTTAATGGACTGTTTCAGTGTGGTACCACATTACTACGTGATCCAAACCAGAAAAAACCGAGGATCTGTTCAACAAGTATGTGAAAAACGCGAAAGTATGAGCCTGATGAGGGCGAATCCCAGACTTATCCCAGACCTAACTTGCGTTATCATCTAAAATATTGATCGAAACCAGGTTTAATCGACTGTTTCAGTGTGGTACCACATTACTACGTGATCGAAACCAGAAAAAAACCCAGGATCTTGTCAACGAGTATGAGAAGTGTGCGAAAGTATGAGTCTGATGAGGGCAAATCCCAGACCTGTCCCAGACCTAACATGCGTTATCCTCTAAAATATTTATCAAGACCAGGTTTAATTCAATGTTTCAGTGTGGTACCACATTACTACGTGAACCAACCCAGAAAAAACCCTGTATCTGTTCAACAAGTATGTGAAAAATGCGAAAGTATGATCCTGACGAGGGCAAATCCTAGACCTAACCCAGACCTAACATGCGTTATCCTCAAAAATATTGATCGAAACCAGGTTTAATGGACTGTTTCAGTGTGGTACCACATTACTACGTGATCCAAACTAGAAAAAACCCAGGATCTGTTCAACGAGTATGTGAAGTGTGCGAGAGTATGAGTCTGATGAGGTCAAATCCCAGGCCTAACCTAGACCTAACATGTGTTATCCTCTAAAATATTGATCGAAACCAGGGTTAATCGACTGTTTCAGTGAGGTACTACATTACTACGTGATGCAATCCAGAAATAGCCCAGGATCTGGCCATGAAGTATTAGAAATATGCGAAAGTTTGAGCCTGATGAGGGCAAATCCTAGACCTTACCCTGACGTAACATGCGTTATCCTCTAAAATATTTATCAAGACCAGGTTAAATGGACTGTTTCAGTGTGGTACCACTTTACTACGCGATCCAAAGCAGAAAAAACCGTCGATCAGGTCAACATGTATGTTAAAACTGCGAAAGTATGACCCTGATGAGGGCAAATCCCAGGCCTAACCTAGACCTAACATGCGTTATCCTCAAAAATATTGATCGAAACCAGGTTTAATCAACAGTTTCAGTGTGGTACCACATTACTACGTGATCCAAACCAGAAAAAAACCCAGGAGCTGTTCAACAAGTACGTAAAGAATGCGAAATTATGTGTCTGATGAGGGCAAATCCCAGGCCTAACCTAGACCTAACATGCATTATCCTCTAAAATATTGATCGAAACCAGGTTTAATGGACTGTTTCAGTGTGGTACCACATTACTATGTGTTCCAAACCAGAAAAAACCCAGGATCTGATCAAGAAGTATGTGAAAAACGCGAAAGTATGAGCCTGATGAGGGCGAATCCCAGACCTATCCCAGACCTAACATGCATTATCCTCTAAAATATTGATCGAAACCAGGTTTAATGGACTGTTTCAGTGTGGTACCACATTACTATGTGTTCCAAACCAGAAAAAACCCAGGATCTGTTCAACGAGTATGTGAAAAACGCGAAAGTATGAGCCTGATGAGGGCGAATCCCAGACCTATCCCAGACCTAGATTGCGTTATCCTCCAAAATATTGATCGAAACCCGGTTTAATGGACTGTTTCAGTGTGGTACCACTTTACTACGCGATCCAAAGCAGAAAAAACCGTCGATCAGGTCAACATGTATGTTAAAACTGCGAAAGTATGACCCTGATGAGGGCAAATCCCTGGCCTAACCTAGATATAACTTTCGTTATCCTCTAAAATATTGATCGAAACCAGGTTTAGTGGACTGTTTCAGTGTGGTACCACATTACTGCGCGATCCAATCCAGAAAAAACCCAGGATCTGTTCAACATGTATGGAAAAATGCGAAAGTATGTCCCGCATGAGGGCAAATCCCAGACCTATCCCAGACCTAACATGCGTTATCCTCTAAAATATTGATCGAAACCAGGTTTAATGGACTGTTTCAGCGTGGTACCACATTACTACGTGCTACAATCCAGAAATAGCCCAGGATCTAGCCATGATGTATGAGAAAGATGCGAAAGTATGAGCATGATGTGGGCAAATTCTAGACCTGACCCAGACCTAACATGCGTTATCCTCTAAAATATTTATCAAGAGCAGGTTTTATTGAATGTTTCAGTGTGGTACCACATTACTACGTGAACCAAACCAGAAAAAACCCAGGATCCGTTCATCAAGTATGTGAAGAATGCGAAAGTATGAGTCTGATGAGTGAAAATCTCGGGGCTAACCTAGACCTAACAAGCGTTATCCTCTAAAATATTGATGCGAACCAGGTTTAATGGACTGTTTCAGTGTGGTACCTATTTACTGCGTGATCAAAAGCAGAAAAAACCCAGGATCCGTTCAACAAGTATGTGAAGAATGCGAAAGTATGAGTCTGATCAGTGAAAATCTCAGGCCTTACCTAGACCTAACTTGCGTTGTCCTCTAAAATATTGATGGAAACCAGGTTTCGTTGACTGTTTCAGTGTGGTAGTACATTACTACGTGATGCAATCCAGAAAAAGCCCATGATCTAGCCATCAAGTATGAGAAATATGCGAAAGAATGAGACTGATGGGAGCAAATCCCAGACCTAACCTAGACCTAACATGCGTTATCCTCTAAAATATTGAGCGAAACCAGGTTTAATGGACTGTTTCAGTGTGGTACCACACTACTTCGTGATCCAAACCAGAAAAAAACCCAGGATCCGTTCAACAAGTATGTGAAGAATGCGAAAGTATGAGTCTGATGAGAGCAAATCCCAGACCTAACCTAGACCTAACATGCGTTATCCTCTAAAATATTGAGCGAAACCAGGTTTAATGGACTGTTTCAGTGTGGTACCACACTACTTCGTGATCCAAACCAGAAAAAACCCAGGATCCGTTCAACAAGTATGTGAAGAATGCGAAAGTATGAGTCTGATGAGTGAAAATCCCAGGCCTAACCTAGACCTAACATGCGTTATCCTCAAAAGTATTGATCGAAACCAGGTTTAATCAACAGTTTCAGTGTGGTACCACATTACTACGTGATCCAAACCAGAAAAAAACCCAGGAGCTGTTCAACAAGTACATAAAGAATGCGAAATTATGTGTCTGATGAGGGCAAATCCCAGGCCTATCCTAGACCTAACATGCGTTATCTTCTAAAATATCGATCGAAACCAGGTTTAATGGACTGTTTCCGTGTGGTACCACATTACTACGTCATCCAAACCAGAAAAAGCCCAGGATCTAGCCATGAAGTATGAAAAATATGCGAAAGTATGAGCCTGATGAGGGCAAATCCTAGACCTATCCCAGACCTAACATGCGTTATCCTCTAAAATATTCATCGAAACCAGGTTTAATGGACTGTTTCAGTGTGGTACCACATTACTACGTGATCCAAAGCAGAAAAAACCCTGGATTAGGTCAACATGTATGTTAAAACTGCGAAAGTATGACCCTGATGAGTCCAAATCCCAGGCCTAACCTAGACATAACTTACGTTACCCTCTAAAATATTGATCGAAACCAGGTTTAATGGACTGTTTCAGCGTGGTACCACATTACTACGTGCTACAAACCAGAAATAGCCCAGGATCTAGCCATGATGTATGAGAAAGATGCGAAAGTATGAGCATGATGTGGGCAAATTCTAGACCTGACCCAGACCTAACATGCGTTATCCTCTAAAATATTTATCAAGACCAGGTTTTATTGAATGTTTCAGTGTGGTACCACATTACTACGTGAACCAAACCAGAAAAAACCCAGGATCCGTTCATCAAGTATGTGAAGAATGCGAAAGTATGAGTCTGATGAGTGAAAATCTCGGGGCTAACCTAGACCTAACAAGCGTTATCCTCCAAAAAAAAATTGATGCAAACCAGGTTTAATGGACTGTTTCAGTGTGGTACCTATTTACTACGTGATCAAAGCAGAAAAAACCCAGGATCCGTTCAACAAGTATGTGAAGAATGCGAAAGTATGAGTCTGATCAGTGAAAATCTCAGGCCTTACCTAGACCTAACTTGCGTTGTCCTCTAAAATATTGATGGAAACCAGGTTTCATTGACTGTTTCTGTGTGGTACTACATTACTACGTGATGCAATCCAGAAAAAGCCCATGATCTAGCCATCAAGTATGAGAAATATGCGAAAGAATGAGCCTGATGAGAGCAAATCCCAGACCTAACCTAGACCTAACATGCGTTATCCTCTAAAATATTGAGCGAAACCAGGTTTAATGGACTGTTTCAGTGTGGTACCACACTACTTCGTGATCCAAACCAGAAAAAACCCAGGATCCGTTCAACAAGTATGTGAAGAATGCGAAAGTATGAGTCTGATGAGTGAAAATCCCAGGCCTAACCTAGACCTAACATGCGTTATCCTCTAAAATATTGATCGAAACCTGGTTTAATCGACTGTTTCAGTGTGGTACCACATTACTATGTGATCCAAACCAGAAAATAACCCAGGATCTGTTCAACGAGTATGTGAAGTGTGCGAAAGTATGAGTCTGATGAGGTCAAATCCCAGACCTATCCCAGACCTAACTTGCGTTATCCTCTAAAATATTGTTCGAAACCAGGTTTAATCGACTGTTTCAGTGTGGTACCACATTACTACGTGAACCAAACCAGAAAAAACCCAGGATCCGCTCAACAAGTATGTGAAGAATGCGAAAGTATGAGTCTGATGAGTGAAAATCCCAGACCTAACCTAGACCTAACATGCGTTATCCTCTAAAATATTGATCCAAACCAGGTTTAATGGACTGTTTCAGTGTGGTACCACACTACTACGTGATCCAAACCAGAAAAAACCCAGGATCTGTTCAACAAGTATGTGAAAAATGCGAAAGTATGATCCTGACGAGGGCAAATCCTAGACCTAACCCAGACCTAACATGCGTTATCCTCAAAAATATTGATCGAAACCAGGTTTAATGGACTGTTTCAGTGTGGTACCACATTACTACGTGATCCAAACTAGAAAAAACCCAGGATCTGTTCAACGAGTATGTGAAGTGTGCGAAAGTATGAGTCTGATGAGGTCAAATCCCAGGCCTAACCTAGACCTAACATGTGTTATCCTCTAAAATATTGATCGAAACCAGGGTTAATCGACTGTTTCAGTGAGGTACTACATTACTACGTGATGCAATCCAGAAATAGCCCAGGATCTAGCCATGAAGTATTAGAAATATGCGAAAGTATGAGCCTGATGAGGGCAAATCCCAGACCTTACCCTCACGTAACATGCGTTATCCTCTAAAATATTTATCAAGACCAGGTTTAATGGACTGTTTCAGTGTGGAACCACATTACTATGTGTTCCAAACCAGAAAAAACCCAGGATCTGTTCAACAAGTATGTCAAAAACGCGAAAGTATGACCCTGATGAGGGCAAATCCCAGGCCTAACCTAGACCTAACATGCATTATCCTCTAAAATATTGATCGAAACCAGGTTTAATGGACTGTTTCAGTGTGGTACCACATTACTATGTGTTCCAAACCAGAAAAAACCCAGGATCTGATCAAGAAGTATGTGAAAAACGCGAAAGTATGAGCCTGATGAGGGCGAATCCCAGACCTATCCCAGACCTAACATGCATTATCCTCTAAAATATTGATCGAAACCAGGTTTAATGGACTGTTTCAGTGTGGTACCACATTACTATGTGTTCCAAACCAGAAAAAACCCAGGATCTGTTCAACGAGTATGTGAAAAACGCGAAAGTATGAGCCTGATGAGGGCGAATCCCAGACCTATCCCAGACCTAGATTGCGTTATCCTCCAAAATATTGATCGAAACCCGGTTTAATGGACTGTTTCAGTGTGGTACCACTTTACTACGCGATCCAAAGCAGAAAAAACCGTCGATCAGGTCAACATGTATGTTAAAACTGCGAAAGTATGACCCTGATGAGGGCAAATCCCTGGCCTAACCTAGACCTAACATGCGTTATCCTCAAAAATATTGATCGAAACCAGGCTTAATCAACAGTTTCAGTGTGGTACCACATTACTACGTGATCCAAACCAGAAAAATACCCAGGAGCTGTTCAACAAGTACGTAAAGAATGCGAAATTATGTGTCTGATGAGGGCAAATCCCAGGCCTATCCTAGACCTAACATGCGTTATCTTCTAAAATATCGATCGAAACCAGGTTTAATGGACTGTTTCCGTGTGGTACCACATTACTACGTGATCCAAACCAGAAAAAGCCCAGGATCTAGCCATGAAGTATGAAAAATATGCGAAAGTATGAGCCTGATGAGGGCAAATCCTAGACCTATCCCAGACCTAACATGCGTTATCCCCTAAAATATTCATCGAAACCAGGTTTAATGGACTGTTTCAGTGTGGTACCACATTACTACGTGATCCAAACCAGAAAAAACCGAGGATCTGTTCAACAAGTATGTGAAAAACGCGAAAGTATGAGCCTGATGAGGGCGAATCCCAGACTTATCCCAGACCTAACTTGCGTTATCATCTAAAATATTGATCGAAACCAGGTTTAATCGACTGTTTCAGTGTGGTACCACATTACTACGTGATCGAAACCAGAAAAAAACCCAGGATCTTGTCAACGAGTATGAGAAGTGTGCGAAAGTATGAGTCTGATGAGGGCAAATCCCAGACCTGTCCCAGACCTAACATGCGTTATCCTCTAAAATATTTATCAAGACCAGGTTTAATTCAATGTTTCAGTGTGGTACCACATTACTACGTGAACCAACCCAGAAAAAACCCTGTATCTGTTCAACAAGTATGTGAAAAATGCGAAAGTATGATCCTGACGAGGGCAAATCCTAGACCTAACCCAGACCTAACATGCGTTATCCTCAAAAATATTGATCGAAACCAGGTTTAATGGACTGTTTCAGTGTGGTACCACATTACTACGTGATCCAAACTAGAAAAAACCCAGGATCTGTTCAACGAGTATGTGAAGTGTGCGAGAGTATGAGTCTGATGAGGTCAAATCCCAGGCCTAACCTAGACCTAACATGTGTTATCCTCTAAAATATTGATCGAAACCAGGGTTAATCGACTGTTTCAGTGAGGTACTACATTACTACGTGATGCAATCCAGAAATAGCCCAGGATCTGGCCATGAAGTATTAGAAATATGCGAAAGTTTGAGCCTGATGAGGGCAAATCCTAGACCTTACCCTGACGTAACATGCGTTATCCTCTAAAATATTTATCAAGACCAGGTTAAATGGACTGTTTCAGTGTGGTACCACTTTACTACGCGATCCAAAGCAGAAAAAGCCGTCGATCAGGTCAACATGTATGTTAAAACTGCGAAAGTATGACCCTGATGAGGGCAAATCCCAGGCCTAACCTAGACCTAACATGCGTTATCCTCAAAAATATTGATCGAAACCAGGTTTAATCAACAGTTTCAGTGTGGTACCACATTACTACGTGATCCAAACCAGAAAAAAACCCAGGAGCTGTTCAACAAGTACGTAAAGAATGCGAAATTATGTGTCTGATGAGGGCAAATCCCAGGCCTAACCTAGACCTAACATGCATTATCCTCTAAAATATTGATCGAAACCAGGTTTAATGGACTGTTTCAGTGTGGTACCACATTACTATGTGTTCCAAACCAGAAAAAACCCAGGATCTGATCAAGAAGTATGTGAAAAACGCGAAAGTATGAGCCTGATGAGGGCGAATCCCAGACCTATCCCAGACCTAACATGCATTATCCTCTAAAATATTGATCGAAACCAGGTTTAATGGACTGTTTCAGTGTGGTACCACATTACTATGTGTTCCAAACCAGAAAAAACCCAGGATCTGTTCAACGAGTATGTGAAAAACGCGAAAGTATGAGCCTGATGAGGGCGAATCCCAGACCTATCCCAGACCTAGATTGCGTTATCCTCCAAAATATTGATCGAAACCCGGTTTAATGGACTGTTTCAGTGTGGTACCACTTTACTACGCGATCCAAAGCAGAAAAAACCGTCGATCAGGTCAACATGTATGTTAAAACTGCGAAAGTATGACCCTGATGAGTCCAAATCCCAGGCCTAACCTAGACATAACTTACGTTACCCTCTAAAATATTGATCGAAACCAGGTTTAATGGACTGTTTCAGCGTGGTACCACATTACTACGTGCTACAAACCAGAAATAGCCCAGGATCTAGCCATGATGTATGAGAAAGATGCGAAAGTATGAGCATGATGTGGGCAAATTCTAGACCTGACCCAGACCTAACATGCGTTATCCTCTAAAATATTTATCAAGAGCAGGTTTTATTGAATGTTTCAGTGTGGTACCACATTACTACGTGAACCAAACCAGAAAAAACCCAGGATCCGTTCATCAAGTATGTGAAGAATGCGAAAGTATGAGTCTGATGAGTGAAAATCTCGGGGCTAACCTAGACCTAACAAGCGTTATCCTCTAAAATATTGATGCGAACCAGGTTTAATGGACTGTTTCAGTGTGGTACCTATTTACTGCGTGATCAAAAGCAGAAAAAACCCAGGATCCGTTCAACAAGTATGTGAAGAATGCGAAAGTATGAGTCTGATCAGTGAAAATCTCAGGCCTTACCTAGACCTAACTTGCGTTGTCCTCTAAAATATTGATGGAAACCAGGTTTCGTTGACTGTTTCAGTGTGGTAGTACATTACTACGTGATGCAATCCAGAAAAAGCCCATGATCTAGCCATCAAGTATGAGAAATATGCGAAAGAATGAGACTGATGGGAGCAAATCCCAGACCTAACCTAGACCTAACATGCGTTATCCTCTAAAATATTGAGCGAAACCAGGTTTAATGGACTGTTTCAGTGTGGTACCACACTACTTCGTGATCCAAACCAGAAAAAAACCCAGGATCCGTTCAACAAGTATGTGAAGAATGCGAAAGTATGAGTCTGATGAGAGCAAATCCCAGACCTAACCTAGACCTAACATGCGTTATCCTCTAAAATATTGAGCGAAACCAGGTTTAATGGACTGTTTCAGTGTGGTACCACACTACTTCGTGATCCAAACCAGAAAAAACCCAGGATCCGTTCAACAAGTATGTGAAGAATGCGAAAGTATGAGTCTGATGAGTGAAAATCCCAGGCCTAACCTAGACCTAACATGCGTTATCCTCAAAAGTATTGATCGAAACCAGGTTTAATCAACAGTTTCAGTGTGGTACCACATTACTACGTGATCCAAACCAGAAAAAAACCCAGGAGCTGTTCAACAAGTACATAAAGAATGCGAAATTATGTGTCTGATGAGGGCAAATCCCAGGCCTATCCTAGACCTAACATGCGTTATCTTCTAAAATATCGATCGAAACCAGGTTTAATGGACTGTTTCCGTGTGGTACCACATTACTACGTCATCCAAACCAGAAAAAGCCCAGGATCTAGCCATGAAGTATGAAAAATATGCGAAAGTATGAGCCTGATGAGGGCAAATCCTAGACCTATCCCAGACCTAACATGCGTTATCCTCTAAAATATTCATCGAAACCAGGTTTAATGGACTGTTTCAGTGTGGTACCACATTACTACGTGATCCAAAGCAGAAAAAACCCTGGATTAGGTCAACATGTATGTTAAAACTGCGAAAGTATGACCCTGATGAGTCCAAATCCCAGGCCTAACCTAGACATAACTTACGTTACCCTCTAAAATATTGATCGAAACCAGGTTTAATGGACTGTTTCAGCGTGGTACCACATTACTACGTGCTACAAACCAGAAATAGCCCAGGATCTAGCCATGATGTATGAGAAAGATGCGAAAGTATGAGCATGATGTGGGCAAATTCTAGACCTGACCCAGACCTAACATGCGTTATCCTCTAAAATATTTATCAAGACCAGGTTTTATTGAATGTTTCAGTGTGGTACCACATTACTACGTGAACCAAACCAGAAAAAACCCAGGATCCGTTCATCAAGTATGTGAAGAATGCGAAAGTATGAGTCTGATGAGTGAAAATCTCGGGGCTAACCTAGACCTAACAAGCGTTATCCTCCAAAAAAAAATTGATGCAAACCAGGTTTAATGGACTGTTTCAGTGTGGTACCTATTTACTACGTGATCAAAGCAGAAAAAACCCAGGATCCGTTCAACAAGTATGTGAAGAATGCGAAAGTATGAGTCTGATCAGTGAAAATCTCAGGCCTTACCTAGACCTAACTTGCGTTGTCCTCTAAAATATTGATGGAAACCAGGTTTCATTGACTGTTTCTGTGTGGTACTACATTACTACGTGATGCAATCCAGAAAAAGCCCATGATCTAGCCATCAAGTATGAGAAATATGCGAAAGAATGAGCCTGATGAGAGCAAATCCCAGACCTAACCTAGACCTAACATGCGTTATCCTCTAAAATATTGAGCGAAACCAGGTTTAATGGACTGTTTCAGTGTGGTACCACACTACTTCGTGATCCAAACCAGAAAAAACCCAGGATCCGTTCAACAAGTATGTGAAGAATGCGAAAGTATGAGTCTGATGAGTGAAAATCCCAGGCCTAACCTAGACCTAACATGCGTTATCCTCTAAAATATTGATCGAAACCTGGTTTAATCGACTGTTTCAGTGTGGTACCACATTACTATGTGATCCAAACCAGAAAATAACCCAGGATCTGTTCAACGAGTATGTGAAGTGTGCGAAAGTATGAGTCTGATGAGGTCAAATCCCAGACCTATCCCAGACCTAACTTGCGTTATCCTCTAAAATATTGTTCGAAACCAGGTTTAATCGACTGTTTCAGTGTGGTACCACATTACTACGTGAACCAAACCAGAAAAAACCCAGGATCCGCTCAACAAGTATGTGAAGAATGCGAAAGTATGAGTCTGATGAGTGAAAATCCCAGACCTAACCTAGACCTAACATGCGTTATCCTCTAAAATATTGATCCAAACCAGGTTTAATGGACTGTTTCAGTGTGGTACCACACTACTACGTGATCCAAACCAGAAAAAACCCAGGATCTGTTCAACAAGTATGTGAAAAATGCGAAAGTATGATCCTGACGAGGGCAAATCCTAGACCTAACCCAGACCTAACATGCGTTATCCTCAAAAATATTGATCGAAACCAGGTTTAATGGACTGTTTCAGTGTGGTACCACATTACTACGTGATCCAAACTAGAAAAAACCCAGGATCTGTTCAACGAGTATGTGAAGTGTGCGAAAGTATGAGTCTGATGAGGTCAAATCCCAGGCCTAACCTAGACCTAACATGTGTTATCCTCTAAAATATTGATCGAAACCAGGGTTAATCGACTGTTTCAGTGAGGTACTACATTACTACGTGATGCAATCCAGAAATAGCCCAGGATCTAGCCATGAAGTATTAGAAATATGCGAAAGTATGAGCCTGATGAGGGCAAATCCCAGACCTTACCCTCACGTAACATGCGTTATCCTCTAAAATATTTATCAAGACCAGGTTTAATGGACTGTTTCAGTGTGGAACCACATTACTATGTGTTCCAAACCAGAAAAAACCCAGGATCTGTTCAACAAGTATGTCAAAAACGCGAAAGTATGACCCTGATGAGGGCAAATCCCAGGCCTAACCTAGACCTAACATGCATTATCCTCTAAAATATTGATCGAAACCAGGTTTAATGGACTGTTTCAGTGTGGTACCACATTACTATGTGTTCCAAACCAGAAAAAACCCAGGATCTGATCAAGAAGTATGTGAAAAACGCGAAAGTATGAGCCTGATGAGGGCGAATCCCAGACCTATCCCAGACCTAACATGCATTATCCTCTAAAATATTGATCGAAACCAGGTTTAATGGACTGTTTCAGTGTGGTACCACATTACTATGTGTTCCAAACCAGAAAAAACCCAGGATCTGTTCAACGAGTATGTGAAAAACGCGAAAGTATGAGCCTGATGAGGGCGAATCCCAGACCTATCCCAGACCTAGATTGCGTTATCCTCCAAAATATTGATCGAAACCCGGTTTAATGGACTGTTTCAGTGTGGTACCACTTTACTACGCGATCCAAAGCAGAAAAAACCGTCGATCAGGTCAACATGTATGTTAAAACTGCGAAAGTATGACCCTGATGAGGGCAAATCCCTGGCCTAACCTAGACCTAACATGCGTTATCCTCAAAAATATTGATCGAAACCAGGCTTAATCAACAGTTTCAGTGTGGTACCACATTACTACGTGATCCAAACCAGAAAAATACCCAGGAGCTGTTCAACAAGTACGTAAAGAATGCGAAATTATGTGTCTGATGAGGGCAAATCCCAGGCCTATCCTAGACCTAACATGCGTTATCTTCTAAAATATCGATCGAAACCAGGTTTAATGGACTGTTTCCGTGTGGTACCACATTACTACGTGATCCAAACCAGAAAAAGCCCAGGATCTAGCCATGAAGTATGAAAAATATGCGAAAGTATGAGCCTGATGAGGGCAAATCCTAGACCTATCCCAGACCTAACATGCGTTATCCCCTAAAATATTCATCGAAACCAGGTTTAATGGACTGTTTCAGTGTGGTACCACATTACTACGTGATCCAAACCAGAAAAAACCGAGGATCTGTTCAACAAGTATGTGAAAAACGCGAAAGTATGAGCCTGATGAGGGCGAATCCCAGACTTATCCCAGACCTAACTTGCGTTATCATCTAAAATATTGATCGAAACCAGGTTTAATCGACTGTTTCAGTGTGGTACCACATTACTACGTGATCGAAACCAGAAAAAAACCCAGGATCTTGTCAACGAGTATGAGAAGTGTGCGAAAGTATGAGTCTGATGAGGGCAAATCCCAGACCTGTCCCAGACCTAACATGCGTTATCCTCTAAAATATTTATCAAGACCAGGTTTAATTCAATGTTTCAGTGTGGTACCACATTACTACGTGAACCAACCCAGAAAAAACCCTGTATCTGTTCAACAAGTATGTGAAAAATGCGAAAGTATGATCCTGACGAGGGCAAATCCTAGACCTAACCCAGACCTAACATGCGTTATCCTCAAAAATATTGATCGAAACCAGGTTTAATGGACTGTTTCAGTGTGGTACCACATTACTACGTGATCCAAACTAGAAAAAACCCAGGATCTGTTCAACGAGTATGTGAAGTGTGCGAGAGTATGAGTCTGATGAGGTCAAATCCCAGGCCTAACCTAGACCTAACATGTGTTATCCTCTAAAATATTGATCGAAACCAGGGTTAATCGACTGTTTCAGTGAGGTACTACATTACTACGTGATGCAATCCAGAAATAGCCCAGGATCTGGCCATGAAGTATTAGAAATATGCGAAAGTTTGAGCCTGATGAGGGCAAATCCTAGACCTTACCCTGACGTAACATGCGTTATCCTCTAAAATATTTATCAAGACCAGGTTAAATGGACTGTTTCAGTGTGGTACCACTTTACTACGCGATCCAAAGCAGAAAAAACCGTCGATCAGGTCAACATGTATGTTAAAACTGCGAAAGTATGACCCTGATGAGGGCAAATCCCAGGCCTAACCTAGACCTAACATGCGTTATCCTCAAAAATATTGATCGAAACCAGGTTTAATCAACAGTTTCAGTGTGGTACCACATTACTACGTGATCCAAACCAGAAAAAAACCCAGGAGCTGTTCAACAAGTACGTAAAGAATGCGAAATTATGTGTCTGATGAGGGCAAATCCCAGGCCTAACCTAGACCTAACATGCATTATCCTCTAAAATATTGATCGAAACCAGGTTTAATGGACTGTTTCAGTGTGGTACCACATTACTATGTGTTCCAAACCAGAAAAAACCCAGGATCTGATCAAGAAGTATGTGAAAAACGCGAAAGTATGAGCCTGATGAGGGCGAATCCCAGACCTATCCCAGACCTAACATGCATTATCCTCTAAAATATTGATCGAAACCAGGTTTAATGGACTGTTTCAGTGTGGTACCACATTACTATGTGTTCCAAACCAGAAAAAACCCAGGATCTGTTCAACGAGTATGTGAAAAACGCGAAAGTATGAGCCTGATGAGGGCGAATCCCAGACCTATCCCAGACCTAGATTGCGTTATCCTCCAAAATATTGATCGAAACCCGGTTTAATGGACTGTTTCAGTGTGGTACCACTTTACTACGCGATCCAAAGCAGAAAAAACCGTCGATCAGGTCAACATGTATGTTAAAACTGCGAAAGTATGACCCTGATGAGGGCAAATCCCTGGCCTAACCTAGATATAACTTTCGTTATCCTCTAAAATATTGATCGAAACCAGGTTTAGTGGACTGTTTCAGTGTGGTACCACATTACTGCGCGATCCAATCCAGAAAAAACCCAGGATCTGTTCAACATGTATGGAAAAATGCGAAAGTATGTCCCGCATGAGGGCAAATCCCAGACCTATCCCAGACCTAACATGCGTTATCCTCTAAAATATTGATCGAAACCAGGTTTAATGGACTGTTTCAGCGTGGTACCACATTACTACGTGCTACAATCCAGAAATAGCCCAGGATCTAGCCATGATGTATGAGAAAGATGCGAAAGTATGAGCATGATGTGGGCAAATTCTAGACCTGACCCAGACCTAACATGCGTTATCCTCTAAAATATTTATCAAGAGCAGGTTTTATTGAATGTTTCAGTGTGGTACCACATTACTACGTGAACCAAACCAGAAAAAACCCAGGATCCGTTCATCAAGTATGTGAAGAATGCGAAAGTATGAGTCTGATGAGTGAAAATCTCGGGGCTAACCTAGACCTAACAAGCGTTATCCTCTAAAATATTGATGCGAACCAGGTTTAATGGACTGTTTCAGTGTGGTACCTATTTACTGCGTGATCAAAAGCAGAAAAAACCCAGGATCCGTTCAACAAGTATGTGAAGAATGCGAAAGTATGAGTCTGATCAGTGAAAATCTCAGGCCTTACCTAGACCTAACTTGCGTTGTCCTCTAAAATATTGATGGAAACCAGGTTTCGTTGACTGTTTCAGTGTGGTAGTACATTACTACGTGATGCAATCCAGAAAAAGCCCATGATCTAGCCATCAAGTATGAGAAATATGCGAAAGAATGAGACTGATGGGAGCAAATCCCAGACCTAACCTAGACCTAACATGCGTTATCCTCTAAAATATTGAGCGAAACCAGGTTTAATGGACTGTTTCAGTGTGGTACCACACTACTTCGTGATCCAAACCAGAAAAAAACCCAGGATCCGTTCAACAAGTATGTGAAGAATGCGAAAGTATGAGTCTGATGAGAGCAAATCCCAGACCTAACCTAGACCTAACATGCGTTATCCTCTAAAATATTGAGCGAAACCAGGTTTAATGGACTGTTTCAGTGTGGTACCACACTACTTCGTGATCCAAACCAGAAAAAACCCAGGATCCGTTCAACAAGTATGTGAAGAATGCGAAAGTATGAGTCTGATGAGTGAAAATCCCAGGCCTAACCTAGACCTAACATGCGTTATCCTCAAAAGTATTGATCGAAACCAGGTTTAATCAACAGTTTCAGTGTGGTACCACATTACTACGTGATCCAAACCAGAAAAAAACCCAGGAGCTGTTCAACAAGTACATAAAGAATGCGAAATTATGTGTCTGATGAGGGCAAATCCCAGGCCTATCCTAGACCTAACATGCGTTATCTTCTAAAATATCGATCGAAACCAGGTTTAATGGACTGTTTCCGTGTGGTACCACATTACTACGTCATCCAAACCAGAAAAAGCCCAGGATCTAGCCATGAAGTATGAAAAATATGCGAAAGTATGAGCCTGATGAGGGCAAATCCTAGACCTATCCCAGACCTAACATGCGTTATCCTCTAAAATATTCATCGAAACCAGGTTTAATGGACTGTTTCAGTGTGGTACCACATTACTACGTGATCCAAAGCAGAAAAAACCCTGGATTAGGTCAACATGTATGTTAAAACTGCGAAAGTATGACCCTGATGAGTCCAAATCCCAGGCCTAACCTAGACATAACTTACGTTACCCTCTAAAATATTGATCGAAACCAGGTTTAATGGACTGTTTCAGCGTGGTACCACATTACTACGTGCTACAAACCAGAAATAGCCCAGGATCTAGCCATGATGTATGAGAAAGATGCGAAAGTATGAGCATGATGTGGGCAAATTCTAGACCTGACCCAGACCTAACATGCGTTATCCTCTAAAATATTTATCAAGACCAGGTTTTATTGAATGTTTCAGTGTGGTACCACATTACTACGTGAACCAAACCAGAAAAAACCCAGGATCCGTTCATCAAGTATGTGAAGAATGCGAAAGTATGAGTCTGATGAGTGAAAATCTCGGGGCTAACCTAGACCTAACAAGCGTTATCCTCCAAAAAAAAATTGATGCAAACCAGGTTTAATGGACTGTTTCAGTGTGGTACCTATTTACTACGTGATCAAAGCAGAAAAAACCCAGGATCCGTTCAACAAGTATGTGAAGAATGCGAAAGTATGAGTCTGATCAGTGAAAATCTCAGGCCTTACCTAGACCTAACTTGCGTTGTCCTCTAAAATATTGATGGAAACCAGGTTTCATTGACTGTTTCTGTGTGGTACTACATTACTACGTGATGCAATCCAGAAAAAGCCCATGATCTAGCCATCAAGTATGAGAAATATGCGAAAGAATGAGCCTGATGAGAGCAAATCCCAGACCTAACCTAGACCTAACATGCGTTATCCTCTAAAATATTGAGCGAAACCAGGTTTAATGGACTGTTTCAGTGTGGTACCACACTACTTCGTGATCCAAACCAGAAAAAACCCAGGATCCGTTCAACAAGTATGTGAAGAATGCGAAAGTATGAGTCTGATGAGTGAAAATCCCAGGCCTAACCTAGACCTAACATGCGTTATCCTCTAAAATATTGATCGAAACCTGGTTTAATCGACTGTTTCAGTGTGGTACCACATTACTATGTGATCCAAACCAGAAAATAACCCAGGATCTGTTCAACGAGTATGTGAAGTGTGCGAAAGTATGAGTCTGATGAGGTCAAATCCCAGACCTATCCCAGACCTAACTTGCGTTATCCTCTAAAATATTGTTCGAAACCAGGTTTAATCGACTGTTTCAGTGTGGTACCACATTACTACGTGAACCAAACCAGAAAAAACCCAGGATCCGCTCAACAAGTATGTGAAGAATGCGAAAGTATGAGTCTGATGAGTGAAAATCCCAGACCTAACCTAGACCTAACATGCGTTATCCTCTAAAATATTGATCCAAACCAGGTTTAATGGACTGTTTCAGTGTGGTACCACACTACTACGTGATCCAAACCAGAAAAAACCCAGGATCTGTTCAACAAGTATGTGAAAAATGCGAAAGTATGATCCTGACGAGGGCAAATCCTAGACCTAACCCAGACCTAACATGCGTTATCCTCAAAAATATTGATCGAAACCAGGTTTAATGGACTGTTTCAGTGTGGTACCACATTACTACGTGATCCAAACTAGAAAAAACCCAGGATCTGTTCAACGAGTATGTGAAGTGTGCGAAAGTATGAGTCTGATGAGGTCAAATCCCAGGCCTAACCTAGACCTAACATGTGTTATCCTCTAAAATATTGATCGAAACCAGGGTTAATCGACTGTTTCAGTGAGGTACTACATTACTACGTGATGCAATCCAGAAATAGCCCAGGATCTAGCCATGAAGTATTAGAAATATGCGAAAGTATGAGCCTGATGAGGGCAAATCCCAGACCTTACCCTCACGTAACATGCGTTATCCTCTAAAATATTTATCAAGACCAGGTTTAATGGACTGTTTCAGTGTGGAACCACATTACTATGTGTTCCAAACCAGAAAAAACCCAGGATCTGTTCAACAAGTATGTCAAAAACGCGAAAGTATGACCCTGATGAGGGCAAATCCCAGGCCTAACCTAGACCTAACATGCATTATCCTCTAAAATATTGATCGAAACCAGGTTTAATGGACTGCTTCAGTGTGGTACCACATTACTATGTGTTCCAAACCAGAAAAAACCCAGGATCTGATCAAGAAGTATGTGAAAAACGCGAAAGTATGAGCCTGATGAGGGCGAATCCCAGACCTATCCCAGACCTAACATGCATTATCCTCTAAAATATTGATCGAAACCAGGTTTAATGGACTGTTTCAGTGTGGTACCACATTACTATGTGTTCCAAACCAGAAAAAACCCAGGATCTGTTCAACGAGTATGTGAAAAACGCGAAAGTATGAGCCTGATGAGGGCGAATCCCAGACCTATCCCAGACCTAGATTGCGTTATCCTCCAAAATATTGATCGAAACCCGGTTTAATGGACTGTTTCAGTGTGGTACCACTTTACTACGCGATCCAAAGCAGAAAAAACCGTCGATCAGGTCAACATGTATGTTAAAACTGCGAAAGTATGACCCTGATGAGGGCAAATCCCTGGCCTAACCTAGACCTAACATGCGTTATCCTCAAAAATATTGATCGAAACCAGGCTTAATCAACAGTTTCAGTGTGGTACCACATTACTACGTGATCCAAACCAGAAAAAAACCCAGGAGCTGTTCAACAAGTACGTAAAGAATGCGAAATTATGTGTCTGATGAGGGCAAATCCCAGGCCTATCCTAGACCTAACATGCGTTATCTTCTAAAATATCGATCGAAACCAGGTTTAATGGACTGTTTCCGTGTGGTACCACATTACTACGTGATCCAAACCAGAAAAAGCCCAGGATCTAGCCATGAAGTATGAAAAATATGCGAAAGTATGAGCCTGATGAGGGCAAATCCTAGACCTATCCCAGACCTAACATGCGTTATCCCCTAAAATATTCATCGAAACCAGGTTTAATGGACTGTTTCAGTGTGGTACCACATTACTACGTGATCCAAACCAGAAAAAACCGAGGATCTGTTCAACAAGTATGTGAAAAACGCGAAAGTATGAGCCTGATGAGGGCGAATCCCAGACTTATCCCAGACCTAACTTGCGTTATCATCTAAAATATTGATCGAAACCAGGTTTAATCGACTGTTTCAGTGTGGTACCACATTACTACGTGATCGAAACCAGAAAAAAACCCAGGATCTTGTCAACGAGTATGAGAAGTGTGCGAAAGTATGAGTCTGATGAGGGCAAATCCCAGACCTGTCCCAGACCTAACATGCGTTATCCTCTAAAATATTTATCAAGACCAGGTTTAATTCAATGTTTCAGTGTGGTACCACATTACTACGTGAACCAACCCAGAAAAAACCCTGTATCTGTTCAACAAGTATGTGAAAAATGCGAAAGTATGATCCTGACGAGGGCAAATCCTAGACCTAACCCAGACCTAACATGCGTTATCCTCAAAAATATTGATCGAAACCAGGTTTAATGGACTGTTTCAGTGTGGTACCACATTACTACGTGATCCAAACTAGAAAAAACCCAGGATCTGTTCAACGAGTATGTGAAGTGTGCGAGAGTATGAGTCTGATGAGGTCAAATCCCAGGCCTAACCTAGACCTAACATGTGTTATCCTCTAAAATATTGATCGAAACCAGGGTTAATCGACTGTTTCAGTGAGGTACTACATTACTACGTGATGCAATCCAAAAATAGCCCAGGATCTGGCCATGAAGTATTAGAAATATGCGAAAGTTTGAGCCTGATGAGGGCAAATCCTAGACCTTACCCTGACGTAACATGCGTTATCCTCTAAAATATTTATCAAGACCAGGTTAAATGGACTGTTTCAGTGTGGTACCACTTTACTACGCGATCCAAAGCAGAAAAAACCGTCGATCAGGTCAACATGTATGTTAAAACTGCGAAAGTATGACCCTGATGAGGGCAAATCCCAGGCCTAACCTAGACCTAACATGCGTTATCCTCAAAAATATTGATCGAAACCAGGTTTAATCAACAGTTTCAGTGTGGTACCACATTACTACGTGATCCAAACCAGAAAAAAACCCAGGAGCTGTTCAACAAGTACGTAAAGAATGCGAAATTATGTGTCTGATGAGGGCAAATCCCAGGCCTAACCTAGACCTAACATGCATTATCCTCTAAAATATTGATCGAAACCAGGTTTAATGGACTGTTTCAGTGTGGTACCACATTACTATGTGTTCCAAACCAGAAAAAACCCAGGATCTGATCAAGAAGTATGTGAAAAACGCGAAAGTATGAGCCTGATGAGGGCGAATCCCAGACCTATCCCAGACCTAACATGCATTATCCTCTAAAATATTGATCGAAACCAGGTTTAATGGACTGTTTCAGTGTGGTACCACATTACTATGTGTTCCAAACCAGAAAAAACCCAGGATCTGTTCAACGAGTATGTGAAAAACGCGAAAGTATGAGCCTGATGAGGGCGAATCCCAGACCTATCCCAGACCTAGATTGCGTTATCCTCCAAAATATTGATCGAAACCCGGTTTAATGGACTGTTTCAGTGTGATACCACTTTACTACGCGATCCAAAGCAGAAAAAACCGTCGATCAGGTCAACATGTATGTTAAAACTGCGAAAGTATGACCCTGATGAGGGCAAATCCCTGGCCTAACCTAGACCTAACATGCGTTATCCTCAAAAATATTGATCGAAACCAGGTTTAATCAACAGTTTCAGTGTGGTACCACATTACTACGTGATCCAAACCAGAAAAAAACCCAGGATCTGTTCAACAAGTATGTGAAAAACGCGAAAGTATGAGCCTGATGAGGGCGAATCCCAGACTTATCCCAGACCTAACTTGCGTTATCATCTAAAATATTGATCGAAACCAGGTTTAATCGACTGTTTCAGTGTGGTACCACATTACTACGTGATCGAAACCAGAAAAAAACCCAGGATCTTGTCAACGAGTATGAGAAGTGTGCGAAAGTATGAGTCTGATGAGGGCAAATCCCAGACCTGTCCCAGACCTAACATGCGTTATCCTCTAAAATATTTATCAAGACCAGGTTTAATTCAATGTTTCAGTGTGGTACCACATTACTACGTGAACCAACCCAGAAAAAACCCTGTATCTGTTCAACAAGTATGTGAAAAATGCGAAAGTATGATCCTGACGAGGGCAAATCCTAGACCTAACCCAGACCTAACATGCGTTATCCTCAAAAATATTGATCGAAACCAGGTTTAATGGACTGTTTCAGTGTGGTACCACATTACTACGTGATCCAAACTAGAAAAAACCCAGGATCTGTTCAACGAGTATGTGAAGTGTGCGAGAGTATGAGTCTGATGAGGTCAAATCCCAGGCCTAACCTAGACCTAACATGTGTTATCCTCTAAAATATTGATCGAAACCAGGGTTAATCGACTGTTTCAGTGAGGTACTACATTACTACGTGATCCAAACCAGAAAAATACCCAGGAGCTGTTCAACAAGTACGTAAAGAATGCGAAATTATGTGTCTGATGAGGGCAAATCCCAGGCCTATCCTAGACCTAACATGCGTTATCTTCTAAAATATCGATCGAAACCAGGTTTAATGGACTGTTTCAGTGTGGTACCACATTACTACGTGAACCAACCCAGAAAAAACCCTGTATCTGTTCAACAAGTATGTGAAAAATGCGAAAGTATGATCCTGACGAGGGCAAATCCTAGACCTAACCCAGACCTAACATGCGTTATCCTCTAAAATATTGATCGAAACCAGGGTTAATCGACTGTTTCAGTGAGGTACTACATTACTACGTGATGCAATCCAGAAATAGCCCAGGATCTGGCCATGAAGTATTAGAAATATGCGAAAGTTTGAGCCTGATGAGGGCAAATCCTAGACCTTACCCTGACGTAACATGCGTTATCCTCTAAAATATTTATCAAGACCAGGTTAAATGGACTGTTTCAGTGTGGTACCACTTTACTACGCGATCCAAAGCAGAAAAAACCGTCGATCAGGTCAACATGTATGTTAAAACTGCGAAAGTATGACCCTGATGAGGGCAAATCCCAGGCCTAACCTAGACCTAACATGCGTTATCCTCAAAAATATTGATCGAAACCAGGTTTAATCAACAGTTTCAGTGTGGTACCACATTACTACGTGATCCAAACCAGAAAAAAACCCAGGAGCTGTTCAACAAGTACGTAAAGAATGCGAAATTATGTGTCTGATGAGGGCAAATCCCAGGCCTATCCTAGACCTAACATGCGTTATCTTCTAAAATATCGATCGAAACCAGGTTTAATGGACTGTTTCCGTGTGGTACCACATTACTACGTGATCCAAACCAGAAAAAGCCCAGGATCTAGCCATGAAGTATGAAAAATATGCGAAAGTATGAGCCTGATGAGGGCAAATCCTAGACCTATCCCAGACCTAACATGCGTTATCCTCTAAAATATTCATCGGAACCAGGTTTAATGGACTGTTTCAGTGTGGTACCACATTACTACGTGATCCAAACCAGAAAAAAACCCAGGATCTGTTCAAGAAGTATGTGAAAAACGCGAAAGTATGAGCCTGATGAGGGCGAATCCCAGACCTATCCCAGACCTAAATTGCGCTATCCTCCAAAATATTGACCGAAACCAGGTTTAATGGACTGTTTCAGTGTGGTTACACTTTACTACGCGATCCAAAGCAGAAAAAACCGTCGATCAGGTCAACATGTATGTTAAAACTGCGAAAGTATGACCCTGATGAGGGCAAATCCCAGGCCTAACCTAGACCTAACATGCGTTATCCTCAAAAATATTGATCGAAACCAGGTTTAATCACCAGTTTCAGTGTGGTACCACATTACTACGTGATCCAAACCAGAAAAAAACCCAGGAGCTGTTCAACAAGTATGTGAAAAACGCGAAAGTATGACCCTGATGAGGGCAAATCCCAGGCCTAACCTAGACCTAACATGCATTATCCTCTAAAATATTGATCGAAACCAGGTTTAATGGACTGTTTCAGTGTGGTACCACATTACTATGTGTTCCAAACCAGAAAAAACCCAGGATCTGTTCAAGAAGTATGTGAAAAACGCGAAAGTATGAGCCTGATGAGGGCGAATCCCAGACCTATCCCAGACCTAACATGCATTATCCTCTAAAATATTGATCGAAACCAGGTTTAATGGACTGTTTCAGTGTGGTACCACATTGTTATGTGTTCCAAACCAGAAAAAACCCAGGATCTGTTCAACGAGTATGTGAAGTGTGCGAAAGTATGAGTCTGATGATGTCAAATCCCAGGCCTAACCTAGACCTAACTTGCGTTATCCTCTAAAATATTGTTCGAAACCAGGGTTAATCGACTGTTTCAGTGTGGTACCACATTACTACGTGATCCAAACCAAAAAAAAACCCAGTATCTGTTCAACAAGTATGTGAAAAACGCGAAAGTATGACCCTGATGAGGGCAAATCCCAGGCCTAACCTAGACCTAACATGCATTATCCTCTAAAATATTGATCGAAACCAGGTTTAATGGACTGTTTCAGTGTGGTACCACATTACTATGTGTTCCAAACCAGAAAAAACCCAGGATCTGTTCAAGAAGTATGTGAAAAACGCGAAAGTATGAGCCTGATGAGGGCGAATCCCAGACCTATCCCAGACCTAACATGCATTATCCTCTAAAATATTGATCGAAACCAGGTTTAATGGACTGTTTCAGTGTGGTACCACATTACTACGTGAACCAAACCAGAAAAAACCCAGGATCCGCTCAACAAGTATGTGAAAAACGCGAAAGTATGAGTCTGATGAGGTCAAATCCCAGGCCTAACCTAGACCTAACTTGCGTTATCCTCTAAAATATTGTTCGAAACCAGGGTTAATCGACTGTTTCAGTGTGGTACCACATTACTACGCGTTCCAAACCAAAAAAAACCCAGTATCTGTTCAACAAGTATGTGAAAAACGCGAAAGTATGACCCTGATGAGGGCAAATCCCAGGCCTAACCTAGACCTAACATGCATTTTCCTCTAAAATATTGATCGAAACCAGGTTTAATGGACTGTTTCAGTGTGGTACCACATTACTATGTGTTCCAAACCAGAAAAAACCCAGGATCTAGCCATGAAGTATTAGAAATATGCGAAAGTATGAGCCTGATGAGGGCAAATCCTAGACCTTACCCTGACGTAACATGCGTTATCCTCTAAAATATTTATCAAGACCAGGTTTAATGGACTGTTTCAGTGTGGTACCACATTACTATGTGTTCCAAACCAGAAAAAACCCAGGATCTGTTCAAGAAGTATGTGAAAAACGCGAAAGTATGAGCCTGATGAGGGCGAATCCCAGACCTATCCCAGACCTAACATGCATTATCCTATAAAATATTGATCGAAACCAGGTTTAATGGACTGTTTCAGTGTGGTACCACATTACTACGTGAACCAAACCAGAAAAAACCCAGGATCCGCTCAACAAGTATGTGAAAAACGCGAAAGTATGAGTCTGATGAGGTCAAATCCCAGGCCTAACCTAGACCTAACTTGCGTTATCCTCTAAAATATTGTTCGAAACCAGGGTTAATCGACTGTTTCAGTGTGGTACCACATTACTACGTGATCCAAACCAAAAAAAAACCCAGTATCTGTTCAACAAGTATGTGAAAAACGCGAAAGTATGACCCTGATGAGGGCAAATCCCAGGCCTAACCTAGACCTAACATGCATTTTCCTCTAAAATATTGATCGAAACCAGGTTTAATGGACTGTTTCAGTGTGGTACCACATTACTATGTGTTCCAAACCAGAAAAAACCCGGGATCTAGCCATGAAGTATTAGAAATATGCGAAAGTATGAGCCTGATGAGGGCAAATCCTAGACCTTACCCTGACGTAACATGCGTTATCCTCTAAAATATTTATCAAGACCAGGTTTAATGGACTGTTTCAGTGTGGTACCACATTACTATGTGTTCCAAACCAGAAAAAACCCAGGATCTGTTCAAGAAGTATGTGAAAAACGCGAAAGTATGAGCCTGATGAGGGCGAATCCCAGACCTATCCCAGACCTAACATGCATTATCCTCTAAAATATTGATCGAAACCAGGTTTAATGGACTGTTTCAGTGTGGTACCACTTTACTACGCGATCCAAAGCAGAAAAAACCGTCGATCAGGTCAACATGTATGTTAAAACTGCGAAAGTATGACCCTGATGAGGGCAAATCCCAGGCCTAACCTAGACCTAACATGCGTTATCCTCAAAAATATTGATCGAAACCAGGTTTAATCAACAGTTTCAGTGTGGTACCACAATACTACGTGATCCAAACCAGAAAAAAACCCTGGAGCTGTTCAACAAGTATGTGAAAAACGCGAAAGTATGACCCTGATGAGGGCAAATCCCAGGCCTAACCTAGACCTAACATGCATTATCCTCTAAAATATTGATCGAAACCAGGTTTAATGGACTGTTTCAGTGTGGTACCACATTACTATGTGTTCCAAACCAGAAAAAACCCAGGATCTGTTCAAGAAGTATGTGAAAAACGCGAAAGTATGACCCTGATGAGGGCAAATCCCAGGCCTAACCTAGACCTAACATGCATTATCCTCTAAAATATTGATCGAAACCAGGTTTAATGGACTGTTTCAGTGTGGTACCACATTACTATGTGTTCCAAACCAGAAAAAACCCAGGATCTGTTCAACGAGTATGTGAAGTGTGCGAAAGTATGAGTCTGATGAGGTCAAATCCCAGGCCTAACCTAGACCTAACTTGCGTTATCCTCTAAAATATTGTTCGAAACCAGGGTTAATCGACTGTTTCAGTGTGGTACCACATTACTACGTGATCCAAACCAAAAAAAAACCCAGTATCTGTTCAACAAGTATGTGAAAAACGCGAAAGTCTGACCCTGATGAGGGCAAATCCCAGGCCTAACATAGACCTAACATGCATTATCCTCTAAAATATTGATCGAAACCAGGTTTAATAGACTGTTTCAGTGTGGTACCACATTACTATGTGTTCCAAACCAGAAAAAACCCAGGATCTGTTCAAGAAGTATGTGAAAAACGCGAAAGTATGAGCCTGATGAGGGCGAATCCCAGACCTATCCCAGACCTAAATTGCGTTATCCTCCAAAATATTGATCGAAACCAGGTTTAATGGACTGTTTCAGTGTGGTACCACTTTACTACGCGATCCAAAGCAGAAAAAACCGTCGATCAGGTCAACATGTATGTTAAAACTGCGAAAGTATGACCCTGATGAGGGCAAATCCCAGGCCTAACCTAGACCTAACATGCGTTATCCTCAACAATATTGATCGAAACCAGGTTTAATCAACAGTTTCAGTGTGGTACCACATTACTACGTAATCCAAACCAGAAAAAAACCCAGGAGCTGTTCAACAAGTACGTAAAGAATGCGAAATTATGTGTCTGATGAGGGCAAATCCCAGGCCTATCCTAGACCTAACATGCATTATCTTCTAAAATATCGATCGAAACCAGGTTTAATGGACTGTTTCCGTGTGGTACCACATTACTACGTGATCCAAACCAGAAAAAGCCCAGGATCTAGCCATGAAGTATGAAAAATATGCGAAAGTATGAGCCTGATGAGGGCAAATCCTAGACCTATCCCAGACCTAACATGCGTTATCCTCTAAAATATTCATCGAAACCAGGTTTAATGGACTGTTTCAGTGTGGTACCACATTACTACGTGATCCAAACCAGAAAAAACCGAGGATCTGTTCAACAAGTATGTGAAAAACGCGAAAGTATGAGCCTGATGAGGGCGAATCCCAGACTTATCCCAGACCTAACTTGCGTTATCATCTAAAATATTGATCGAAACCAGGTTTAATCGACTGTTTCAGTGTGGTACCACATTACTACGTGATCCAAACCAGAAAAAAACCCAGGATCTTGTCAACGAGTATGAGAAGTGTGCGAAAGTACGAGTCTGATGAGGGCAAATCCCAGACCCGTCCCAGACCTAACATGCGTTATCCTCTAAAATATTTATCAAGACCAGGTTTAATTGAATGTTTCAGTGTGGTACCACATTACTACGTGAACCAAGCCAGAAAAAAACCCTGTATCTGTTCAACAAGTATGTGGAAAATGCGAAAGTATGATCCTGACGAGGGCAAATCCTAGACCTAACCCAGACCGAACATGCGTTATCCTCAAAAATATTGATCGAAACCAGGTTTAATGGACTGTTTCAGTGTGGTACCACATTACTAAGTGATCGAAACTAGAAAAAACCGAGGATCTGTTCAACAAGTATGTGAAAAACGCGAAAGTATGAGCCTGATGAGGGCGAATCCCAGACTTATCCCAGACCTAACTTGCGTTATCATCTAAAATATTGATCGAAACCAGGGTTAATCGACTGTTTCAGTGAGGTACTACATTACTACGTGATGCAATCCAGAAATAGCCCAGGATCTAGCCATGAAGTATTAGAAATATGCGAAAGTATGAGCCTGATGAGGGCAAATCCTAGACCTTACTCTGACGTAACATGCGTTATCCTCTAAAATATTTATCAAGACCAGGTTAAATGGACTGTTTCAGTGTGGTACCACATTACTATGTGTTCCAAACCAGAAAAAACCCAGGATCTGTTCAACGAGTATGTGAAGTGTGCGAAAGTATGAGTCTGATGAGGTCAAATCCCAGGCCTAACCTAGACCTAACTTGCGTTATCCTCTAAAATATTGTTCGAAACCAGGGTTAATCGACTGTTTCAGTGTGGTACCACATTACTACGTGATCCAAACCAAAAAAAAACCCAGTATCTGTTCAACAAGTATGTGAAAAACGCGAAAGTCTGACCCTGATGAGGGCAAATCCCAGGCCTAACATAGACCTAACATGCATTATCCTCTAAAATATTGATCGAAACCAGGTTTAATAGACTGTTTCAGTGTGGTACCACATTACTATGTGTTCCAAACCAGAAAAAACCCAGGATCTGTTCAAGAAGTATGTGAAAAACGCGAAAGTATGAGCCTGATGAGGGCGAATCCCAGACCTATCCCAGACCTAAATTGCGTTATCCTCCAAAATATTGATCGAAACCAGGTTTAATGGACTGTTTCAGTGTGGTACCACTTTACTACGCGATCCAAAGCAGAAAAAACCGTCGATCAGGTCAACATGTATGTTAAAACTGCGAAAGTATGACCCTGATGAGGGCAAATCCCAGGCCTAACCTAGACCTAACGTGCGTTATCCTCAACAATATTGATCGAAACCAGGTTTAATCAACAGTTTCAGTGTGGTACCACATTACTACGTAATCCAAACCAGAAAAAAACCCAGGAGCTGTTCAACAAGTACGTAAAGAATGCGAAATTATGTGTCTGATGAGGGCAAATCCCAGGCCTATCCTAGACCTAACATGCATTATCTTCTAAAATATCGATCGAAACCAGGTTTAATGGACTGTTTCCGTGTGGTACCACATTACTACGTGATCCAAACCAGAAAAAGCCCAGGATCTAGCCATGAAGTATGAAAAATATGCGAAAGTATGAGCCTGATGAGGGCAAATCCTAGACCTATCCCAGACCTAACATGCGTTATCCTCTAAAATATTCATCGAAACCAGGTTTAATGGACTGTTTCAGTGTGGTACCACATTACTACGTGATCCAAACCAGAAAAAACCGAGGATCTGTTCAACAAGTATGTGAAAAACGCGAAAGTATGAGCCTGATGAGGGCGAATCCCAGACTTATCCCAGACCTAACTTGCGTTATCATCTAAAATATTGATCGAAACCAGGTTTAATCGACTGTTTCAGTGTGGTACCACATTACTACGTGATCCAAACCAGAAAAAAACCCAGGATCTTGTCAACGAGTATGAGAAGTGTGCGAAAGTACGAGTCTGATGAGGGCAAATCCCAGACCCGTCCCAGACCTAACATGCGTTATCCTCTAAAATATTTATCAAGACCAGGTTTAATTGAATGTTTCAGTGTGGTACCACATTACTACGTGAACCAAGCCAGAAAAAAACCCTGTATCTGTTCAA
Organism: Colletes latitarsis; assembly: GCF_051014445.1. Lineage (NCBI taxonomy): Eukaryota > Metazoa > Arthropoda > Insecta > Hymenoptera > Colletidae > Colletes > Colletes latitarsis. The sequence continues at coordinate 9,518,180 of NC_135136.1, read as the reverse complement.
CAAGTATGTGGAAAATGCGAAAGTATGATCCTGACGAGGGCAAATCCTAGACCTAACCCAGACCGAACATGCGTTATCCTCAAAAATATTGATCGAAACCAGGTTTAATGGACTGTTTCAGTGTGGTACCACATTACTAAGTGATCGAAACTAGAAAAAACCGAGGATCTGTTCAACAAGTATGTGAAAAACGCGAAAGTATGAGCCTGATGAGGGCGAATCCCAGACTTATCCCAGACCTAACTTGCGTTATCATCTAAAATATTGATCGAAACCAGGGTTAATCGACTGTTTCAGTGAGGTACTACATTACTACGTGATGCAATCCAGAAATAGCCCAGGATCTAGCCATGAAGTATTAGAAATATGCGAAAGTATGAGCCTGATGAGGGCAAATCCTAGACCTTACTCTGACGTAACATGCGTTATCCTCTAAAATATTTATCAAGACCAGGTTAAATGGACTGTTTCAGTGTGGTACCACATTACTATGTGTTCCAAACCAGAAAAAACCCAGGATCTGTTCAACGAGTATGTGAAGTGTGCGAAAGTATGAGTCTGATGAGGTCAAATCCCAGGCCTAACCTAGACCTAACTTGCGTTATCCTCTAAAATATTGTTCGAAACCAGGGTTAATCGAATGTTTCAGTGTGGTACCACATTACTACGTGATCCAAACCAAAAAAAAACCCAGTATCTGTTCAACAAGTATGTGAAAAACGCGAAAGTATGACCCTGATGAGGGCAAATCCCAGGCCTAACCTAGACCTAACATGCATTATCCTCTAAAATATTGATCGAAACCAGGTTTAATGGACTGTTTCAGTGTGGTACCACATTACTATGTGTTCCAAACCAGAAAAAACCCAGGATCTGATCAAGAAGTATGTGAAAAACGCGAAAGTATGAGCCTGATGAGGGCGAATCCCAGACCTATCCCAGACCTAAATTGCGTTATCCTCCAAAATATTGATCGAAACCAGGCTTAATGGACTGTTTCAGTGTGGTACCACTTTACTACGCGATCCAAAGCAGAAAAAACCGTCGATCAGGTCAACATGTATGTTAAAACTGCGAAAGTATGACCCTGATGAGGGCAAATCCCAGGCCTAACCTAGACCTAACACGCGTTATCCTCAAAAATATTGATCGAAACCAGGTTTAATCAACAGTTTCAGTGTGGTACCACATTACTGCGTGATCCAAACCAGAAAAAAACCCAGGAGCTGTTCAACAAGTACGTAAAGAATGCGAAATTATGTGTCTGATGAGGGCAAATCCCAGGCCTATCCTAGACCTAACATGCGTTATCTTCTAAAATATCGATCGAAACCAGGTTTAATGGACTGCTTCCGTGTGGTACCACATTACTACGTGATCCAAACCAGAAAAAGCCCAGGATCTAGCCATGAAGTATGAAAAATATGCGAAAGTATGAGCCTGATGAGGGCAAATCCTAGACCTATCCCAGACCTAACATGCGTTATCCTCTAAAATATTCATCGGAACCAGGTTTAATGGACTGTTTCAGTGTGGTACCACATTACTACGTGATCCAAACCAGAAAAAACCGAGGATCTGTTCAACAAGTATGTGAGAAACGCGAAAGTATGAGCCTGATGAGGGCGAATCCCAGACTTATCCCAGACCTAACTTGCGTTATCATCTAAAATATTGATCGAAACCAGGTTTAATCGACTGTTTCAGTGTGGTACCACATTACTACGTGATCCAAACCAGAAAAAAACCCAGGATCTTGTCAACGAGTATGAGAAGTGTGCGAAAGTATGAGTCTGATGAGGGCAAATCCCAGACCTGTCCCAGACCTAACTTGCGTTATCCTCTAAAATATTGATCGAAACCTGGTTTAATTGACTGTTTCGGTGCGGTACCACACTACTACGTGATCCAAACCAGAAAAAAACCCAGGATCTGTTCAAGAAGTATGTGAAAAACGCGAAAGTATGACCCTGATGAGGGCAAATCCCAGGCCTAACCTAGACCTAACATGCATTATCCTCTAAAATATTGATCGAAACCAGGTTTAATGGACTGTTTCAGTGTGGTACCACATTACTATGTGTTCCAAACCAGAAAAAACCCAGGATCTGTTCAAGAAGTATGTGAAAAACGCGAAAGTATGAGCCTGATGAGGGCGAATCCCAGACCTATCCCAGGCCTAACATGCATTATCCTCTAAAATATTGATCGAAACCAGGGTTAATGGACTGTTTCAGTGTGGTACCACATTACTACGTGAACCAAACCAGAAAAAACCCAGGATCCGCTCAACAAGTATGTGAAGAATGCGAAAGTATGAGTCTGATGAGTGAAAATCCCAGACCTAACCTAGACCTAACATGCGTTATCCTCAAAAATATTGACCGAAACCAGGTTTAACCAACAGTTTCAGTGTGGTACCACATTACTACGTGATCCAAACCAGAAAAAAACCCAGGAGCTGTTCAACAAGTATGTGAAAAACGCGAAAGTATGAGTCTGATGAGGTCAAATCCCAGGCCTAACCTAGACCTAACTTGCGTTATCCTCTAAAATATTGTTCGAAACCAGGGTTAATCGACTGTTTCAGTGTGGTACCACATTACTACGTGATCCAAACCAAAAAAAAACCCAGTATCTGTTCAAGAAGTATGTGAAAAACGCGAAAGTATGACCCTGATGAGGGCAAATCCCAGGCCTAACCTAGACCTAACATGCATTATCCTCTAAAATATTGACCGAAACCAGGTTTAATGGACTGTTTCAGTGTGGTACCACATTACTATGTGTTCCAATCCAGAAAAAACCCAGGATCTGTTCAAGAAGTATGTGAAAAACGCGAAAGTATGAGCCTGATGAGGGCGAATCCCAGACCTATCCCAGACCTAAATTGCGTTATCCTCCAAAATATTGATCGAAACCAGGTTTAATGGACTGTTTCAGTGTGGTACCACTTTACTACGCGATCCAAAGCAGAAAAAACCGTCGATAAGGTCAACGTGTATGTTAAAACTGCGAAAGTATGACCCTGATGAGGGCAAATCCCAGGCCTAACCTAGACCTAACATGCGTTATCCTCAAAAATATTGATCGAAACCAGGTTTAATCAACAGTTTCAGTGTGGTACCACATTACTACGTGATCCAAACCAGAAAAAAACCCAGGAGCTGTTCAACAAGTACGTAAAGAATGCGAAATTATGTGTCTGATGAGGGCAAATCCCAGGCCTATCCTAGACCTAACATGCGTTATCTTCTAAAATATCGATCGAAACCAGGTTTAATGGACTGTTTCCGTGTGGTACCACATTACTACGTGATCCAAACCAGAAAAAGCCCAGGATCTAGCCATGAAGTATGAAAAATATGCGAAAGTATGAGCCTGATGAGGGCAAATCCTAGACCTATCCAAGACCTAACATGCGTTATCCTCTAAAATATTCATCGGAACCAGGTTTAATGGACTGTTTCAGTGTGGTACCACATTACTACGTGATCCAAACCAGAAAAAACCGAGGATCTGTTCAACAAGTATGTGAAAAACGCGAAAGTATGAGCCTGATGAGGGCGAATCCCAGACTTATCCCAGACCTAACTTGCGTTATCATCTAAAATATTGATCGAAACCAGGTTTAATCGACTGTTTCAGTGTGGTACCACATTACTACGTGATCCAAACCAGAAAAAAACCCAGGATCTTGTCAACGAGTATGAGAAGTGTGCGAAAGTATGAGTCTGATGAGGGCAAATCCCAGACCTGTCCCAGACCTAACATGCGTTATCCTCTAAAATATTTATCAAGACCAGGTTTAATTGAATGTTTCAGTGTGGTACCACATTACTACGTGAACCAACCCAGAAAAAACCCTGTATCTGTTCAACAAGTATGTGGAAAATGCGAAAGTATGATCCTGACGAGGGCAAATCCTAGACCTAACCCAGACCTAACATGCGTTATCCTCAAAAATATTGATCGAAACCAGGTTTAATGGACTGTTTCAGTGTGGTACCACATTACTACGTGATCCAAACTAGAAAAAACCCAGGATCTGTTCAACGAGTATGTGAAGTGTGCGAAAGTATGAGTCCGATGAGGTCAAATCCCAGGCCTAACCTAGACCTAACATGTGTTATCCTCTAAAATATTGATCGAAACCAGGGTTAATCGACTGTTTCAGTGAGGTACTACATTACTACGTGATGCAATCCAGAAATAGCCCAGGATCTAGCCATGAAGTATTAGAAATATGCGAAAGTATGAGCCTGATGAGGGCAAATCCTAGACCTTACCCTGACGTAACATGCGTTATCCTCTAAAATATTTATCAAGACCAGGTTAAATGGACTGTTTCAGTGTGGTACCACATTACTATGTGTTCCAAACCAGAAAAAACCCAGGATCTGTTCAACGAGTATGTGAAGTGTGCGAAAGTATGAGTCTGATGAGGTCAAATCCCAGGCCTAACCTAGACCTAACTTGCGTTATCCTCTAAAATATTGTTCGAAACCAGGGTTAATCGACTGTTTCAGTGTGGTACAACATTACTACGTGACCCAAACCAAAAAAAAACCCAGTATCTGTTCAACAAGTATGTGAAAAACGCGAAAGTATGACCCTGATGAGGGCAAATCCCAGGCCTAACCTAGACCTAACATGCATTATCCTCTAAAATATTGATCGAAACCAGGTTTAATGGACTGTTTCAGTGTGGTACCACATTACTATGTGTTCCAAACCAGAAAAAACCCAGGATCTGTTCAAGAAGTATGTGAAAAACGCGAAAGTATGAGCCTGATGAGGGCGAATCCCAGACCTATCCCAGACCTAAATTGCGTTATCCTCCAAAATATTGATCGAAACCAGGTTTAATGGACTGTTTCAGTGTGGTACCACTTTACTACGCGATCCAAAGCAGAAAAAACCGTCGATAAGGTCAACATGTATGTTAAAACTGCGAAAGTATGACCCTGATGAGAGCAAATCCCAGGCCTAACCTAGACCTAACATGCGTTATCCTCAAAAATATTGATCGAAACCAGGTTTAATCAACAGTTTCAGTGTGGTACCACATTACTACGTGATCCAAACCAGAAAAAAACCCAGGAGCTGTTCAACAAGTACGTAAAGAATGCGAAATTATGTGTCTGATGAGGGCAAATCCCAGGCCTATCCTAGACCTAACATGCGTTGTCTTCTAAAATATCGATCGAAACCAGGTTTAATGGACTGTTTCCGTGTGGTACCACATTACTACGTGATCCAAACCAGAAAAAGCCCAGGATCTAGCCATGAAGTATGAAAAATATGCGAAAGTATGAGCCTGATGAGGGCAAATCCTAGACCTATCCCAGACCTAACATGCGTTATCCTCTAAAATATTCATCGGAACCAGGTTTAATGGACTGTTTCAGTGTGGTACCACATTACTACGTGATCCAAACCAGAAAAAACCGAGGATCTGTTCAACAAGTATGTGAAAAACGCGAAAGTATGAGCCTGATGAGGGCGAATCCCAGACTTATCCCAGACCTAACTTGCGTTATCATCTAAAATATTGATCGAAACCAGGTTTAATCGACTGTTTCAGTGTGGTACCACATTACTACGTGATCCAAACCAGAAAAAAACCCAGGATCTTGTCAACGAGTATGAGAAGTGTGCGAAAGTATGAGTCTGATGAGGGCAAATCCCAGACCTGTCCCAGACCTAACTTGCGTTATCCTCTAAAATATTGATCGAAACCTGGTTTAATTGACTGTTTCGGTGCGGTACCACACTACTACGTGATCCAAACCAGAAAAAAACCCAGGATCAGTTCAAGAAGTATGTGAAAAACGCGAAAGTATGAGCCTGATGAGGGCGAATCCCAGACCTATCCAGACCTAAATTGCGTTATCCTCCAAAATATTGATCGAAACCAGGTTTAATGGACTGTTTCAGTGTGGTACCACTTTACTACGCGATCCAAAGCAGAAAAAACCGTCGATCAGGTCAACATGTATGTTAAAACTGCGAAAGTATGACCCTGATGAGGGCAAATCCCAGGCCTAACCTAGACCTAACATGCGTTATCCTCAAAAATATTGATCGAAACCAGGTTTAATCAACAGTTTCAGTGTGGTACCACATTACTACGTGATCCAAACCAGAAAAAAACCCAGGAGCTGTTCAACAAGTATGTGAAAAACGCGAAAGTATGACCCTGATGAGGGCAAATCCCAGGCCTAACCTAGACCTAACATGCATTATCCTCTAAAATATTGATCGAAACCAGGTTTAATGGACTGTTTCAGTGTGGTACCACATTACTATGTGTTCCAAACCAGAAAAAACCCAGGATCTGTTCAAGAAGTATGTGAAAAACGCGAAAGTATGAGCCTTATGAGGGCGAATCCCAGACCTATCCCAGACCTAACATGCATTATCCTCTAAAATATTGATCGAAACCAGGTTTAATGGACTGTTTCAGTGTGGTACCACATTACTATGTGTTCCAAACCAGAAAAAACCCAGGATCTGTTCAACGAGTATGTGAAGTGTGCGAAAGTGTGAGTCTGATGATGTCAAATCCCAGGCCTAACCTAGACCTAACTTGCGTTATCCTCTAAAATATTGTTCGAAACCAGGGTTAATCGACTGTTTCAGTGTGGTACCACATTACTACGTGATCCAAACCAAAAAAATACCCAGTATCTGTTCAACAAGTATGTGAAAAACGCGAAAGTATGACCCTGATGAGGGCAAATCCCAGGCCTAACCTAGACCTAACATGCATTATCCTCTAAAATATTGATCGAAACCAGGTTTAATGGACTGTTTCAGTGTGGTACCACATTACTATGTGTTCCAAACCAGAAAAAACCCAGGATCTGTTCAAGAAGTATGTGAAAAACGCGAAAGTATGAGCCTGATGAGGGCGAATCCCAGACCTATCCCAGACCTAACATGCATTATCCTCTAAAATATTGATCGAAAACAGGGTTAATGGACTGTTTCAGTGTGGTACCACATTACTACGTGAACCAAACCAGAAAAAACCCAGGATCCGCTCAACAAGTATGTGAAGAATGCGAAAGTATGAGTCTGATGAGTGAAAATCCCAGACCTAACCTAGACCTAACATGCGTTATCCTCAAAAATATTGATCGAAACCAGGTTTAATCAACAGTTTCAGTGTGGTACCACATTACTACGTGATCCAAACCAGAAAAAAACCCAGGAGCTGTTCAACAAGTATGTGAAAAACGCGAAAGTATGAGTCTGATGAGGTCAAATCCCAGGCCTAACCTAGACCTAACTTGCGTTATCCTCTAAAATATTGTTCGAAACCAGGGTTAATCGACTGTTTCAGTGTGGTACCACATTACTACGTGATCCAAACCAAAAAAAAACCCAGTATCTGTTCAAGAAGTATGTGAAAAACGCGAAAGTATGACCCTGATGAGGGCAAATCCCAGGCCTAACCTAGACCTAACATGCATTATCCTCTAAAATATTGATCGAAACCAGGTTTAATGGACTGTTTCAGTGTGGTACCACATTACTATGTGTTCCAAACCAGAAAAAACCCAGGATCTGTTCAAGAAGTATGTGAAAAACGCGAAAGTATGAGCCTGATGAGGGCGAATCCCAGACCTATCCCAGACCTAAATTGCGTTATCCTCCAAAATATTGATCGAAACCAGGTTTAATGGACTGATCCAGTGTGGTACCACTTTACTACGCTATCCAAAGCAGAAAAAACCGTCGATCAGGTCAACATGTATGTTAAAACTGCGAAAGTATGACCCTGATGAGGGCAAATCCCAGGCCTAACCTAGACCTAACATGCGTTATTCTCAAAAATATTGATCGAAACCAGGTTTAGTCAACAGTTTCAGTGTGGTACCACATTACTACGTGATCCAAACCAGAAAAAAACCCAGGAGCTGTTCAACAAGTACGTAAAGAATGCGAAATTATGTGTCTGATGAGGGCAAATCCCAGGCCTATCCTAGACCTAACATGCGTTATCTTCTAAAATATCGATCGAAAGCAGGTTTAATGGACTGTTTCCGTGTGGTACCACATTACTACGTGATCCAAACCAGAAAAAGCCCAGGATCTAGCCATGAAGTATGAAAAATATGCGAAAGTATGAGCCTGATGAGGGCAAATCCTAGACCTATCCCAGACCTAACATGCGTTATCCTCTAAAATATTCATCGAAACCAGGTTTAATGGACTGTTTCAGTGTGGTACCACATTACTACGTGATCCAAACCAGAAAAAACCGAGGATCTGTTCAACAAGTATGTGAAAAACGCGAAAGTATGAGCCTGATGAGGGCGAATCCCAGACTTATCCCAGACCTAACTTGCGTTATCATCTAAAATATTGATCGAAACCAGGTTTAATCGACTGTTTCAGTGTGGTACCACATTACTACGTGATCCAAACCAGAAAAAAACCCAGGATCTTGTCAACGAGTATGAGAAGTGTGCGAAAGTATGAGTCTGATGAGGGCAAATCCCAGACCTGTCCCAGACCTAACATGCGTTATCCTCTAAAATATTTATCAAGACCAGGTTTAATTGAATGTTTCAGTGTGGTACCACATTACTACGTGAACCAACCCAGAAAAAACCCTGTATCTGTTCAACAAGTATGTGGAAAATGCGGAAGTATGATCCTGACGAGGGCAAATCCTAGACCTAACCCAGACCTAACATGCGTTATCCTCAAAAATATTGATCGAAACCAGGTTTAATGGACTGTTTCAGTGTGGTACCACATTACTACGTGATCCAAACTAGAAAAAACCCAGGATCTGTTCAACGAGTATGTGAAGTGTGCGAAAGTATGAGTCCGATGAGGTCAAATCCCAGGCCTAACCTAGACCTAACATGTGTTATCCTCTAAAATATTGATCGAAACCAGGGTTAATCGACTGTTTCAGTGAGGTACTACATTACTACGTGATGCAATCCAGAAATAGCCCAGGATCTAGCCATGAAGTATTAGAAATATGCGAAAGTATGAGCCTGATGAGGGCAAATCCTAGACCTTACCCTGACGTAACATGCGTTATCCTCTAAAATATTTATCAAGACCAGGTTAAATGGACTGTTTCAGTGTGGTACCACATTACTATGTGTTCCAAACCAGAAAAAACCCAGGATCTGTTCAACGAGTATGTGAAGTGTGCGAAAGTATGAGTCTGATGAGGTCAAATCCCAGGCCTAACCTAGACCTAACTTGCGTTATCCTCTAAAATATTGTTCGAAACCAGGGTTAATCGACTGTTTCAGTGTGGTACAACATTACTACGTGATCCAAACCAAAAAAAAACCCAGTATCTGTTCAACAAGTATGTGAAAAACGCGAAAGTATGACCCTGATGAGGGCAAATCCCAGGCCTAACCTAGACCTAACATGCATTATCCTCTAAAATATTGATCGAAACCAGGTTTAATGGACTGTTTCAGTGTGGTACCACATTACTATGTGTTCCAAACCAGAAAAAACCCAGGATCTGTTCAAGAAGTATGTGAAAAACGCGAAAGTATGAGCCTGATGAGGGCGAATCCCAGACCTATCCCAGACCTAAATTGCGTTATCCTCCAAAATATTGATCGAAACCAGGTTTAATGGACTGTTTCAGTGTGGTACCACTTTACTACGCGATCCAAAGCAGAAAAAACCGTCGATAAGGTCAACATGTATGTTAAAACTGCGAAAGTATGACCCTGATGAGAGCAAATCCCAGGCCTAACCTAGACCTAACATGCGTTATCCTCAAAAATATTGATCGAAACCAGGTTTAATCAACAGTTTCAGTGTGGTACCACATTACTACGTGATCCAAACCAGAAAAAAACCCAGGAGCTGTTCAACAAGTACGTAAAGAATGCGAAATTATGTGTCTGATGAGGGCAAATCCCAGGCCTATCCTAGACCTAACATGCGTTGTCTTCTAAAATATCGATCGAAACCAGGTTTAATGGACTGTTTCCGCGTGGTACCACATTACTACGTGATCCAAACCAGAAAAAGCCCAGGATCTAGCCATGAAGTATGAAAAATATGCGAAAGTATGAGCCTGATGAGGGCAAATCCTAGACCTATCCCAGACCTAACATGCGTTATCCTCTAAAATATTCATCGGAACCAGGTTTAATGGACTGTTTCAGTGTGGTACCACATTACTACGTGATCCAAACCAGAAAAAACCGAGGATCTGTTCAACAAGTATGTGAAAAACGCGAAAGTATGAGCCTGATGAGGGCGAATCCCAGACTTATCCCAGACCTAACTTGCGTTATCGTCTAAAATATTGATCGAAACCAGGTTATTCGACTGTTTCAGTGTGGTACCACATTACTACGTGATCCAAACCAGAAAAAAACCCAGGATCTTGTCAACGAGTATGAGAAGTGTGCGAAAGTATGAGTCTGATGAGGGCAAATCCCAGACCTGTCCCAGACCTAACTTGCGTTATCCTCTAAAATATTGATCGAAACCTGGTTTAATTGACTGTTTCGGTGCGGTACCACACTACTACGTGATCCAAACCAGAAAAAAACCCAGGATCAGTTCAAGAAGTATGTGAAAAACGCGAAAGTATGAGCCTGATGAGGGCGAATCCCAGACCTATCCAGACCTAAATTGCGTTATCCTCCAAAATATTGATCGAAACCAGGTTTAATGGACTGTTTCAGTGTGGTACCACTTTACTACGCGATCCAAAGCAGAAAAAACCGTCGATCAGGTCAACATGTATGTTAAAACTGCGAAAGTATGACCCTGATGAGGGCAAATCCCAGGCCTAACCTAGACCTAACATGCGTTATCCTCAAAAATATTGATCGAAACCAGGTTTAATCAACAGTTTCAGTGTGGTACCACATTACTACGTGATCCAAACCAGAAAAAAACCCAGGAGCTGTTCAACAAGTATGTGAAAAACGCGAAAGTATGACCCTGATGAGGGCAAATCCCAGGCCTAACCTAGACCTAACATGCATTATCCTCTAAAATATTGATCGAAACCAGGTTTAATGGACTGTTTCAGTGTGGTACCACATTACTATGTGTTCCAAACCAGAAAAAACCCAGGATCTGTTCAAGAAGTATGTGAAAAACGCGAAAGTATGAGCCTTATGAGGGCGAATCCCAGACCTATCCCAGACCTAACATGCATTATCCTCTAAAATATTGATCGAAACCAGGTTTAATGGACTGTTTCAGTGTGGTACCACATTACTATGTGTTCCAAACCAGAAAAAACCCAGGATCTGTTCAACGAGTATGTGAAGTGTGCGAAAGTGTGAGTCTGATGATGTCAAATCCCAGGCCTAACCTAGACCTAACTTGCGTTATCCTCTAAAATAGTGTTCGAAACCAGGGTTAATCGACTGTTTCAGTGTGGTACCACATTACTACGTGATCCAAACCAAAAAAATACCCAGTATCTGTTCAACAAGTATGTGAAAAACGCGAAAGTATGACCCTGATGAGGGCAAATCCCAGGCCTAACCTAGACCTAACATGCATTATCCTCTAAAATATTGATCGAAACCAGGTTTAATGGACTGTTTCAGTGTGGTACCACATTACTATGTGTTCCAAACCAGAAAAAACCCAGGATCTGTTCAAGAAGTATGTGAAAAACGCGAAAGTATGAGCCTGATGAGGGCGAATCCCAGACCTATCCCAGACCTAACATGCATTATCCTCTAAAATATTGATCGAAACCAGGTTTAATGGACTGTTTCAGTGTGGTACCACATTACTATGTGTTCCAAACCAGAAAAAACCCAGGATCTGTTCAAGAAGTATGTGAAAAACGCGAAAGTATGAGCCTTATGAGGGCGAATCCCAGACCTATCCCAGACCTAACATGCATTATCCTCTAAAATATTGATCGAAACCAGGTTTAATGGACTGTTTCAGTGTGGTACCACATTACTATGTGTTCCAAACCAGAAAAAACCCAGGATCTGTTCAACGAGTATGTGAAGTGTGCGAAAGTGTGAGTCTGATGATGTCAAATCCCAGGCCTAACCTAGACCTAACTTGCGTTATCCTCTAAAATATTGTTCGAAACCAGGGTTAATCGACTGTTTCAGTGTGGTACCACATTACTACGTGATCCAAACCAAAAAAATACCCAGTATCTGTTCAACAAGTATGTGAAAAACGCGAAAGTATGACCCTGATGAGGGCAAATCCCAGGCCTAACCTAGACCTAACATGCATTATCCTCTAAAATATTGATCGAAACCAGGTTTAATGGACTGTTTCAGTGTGGTACCACATTACTATGTGTTCCAAACCAGAAAAAACCCAGGATCTGTTCAAGAAGTATGTGAAAAACGCGAAAGTATGAGCCTGATGAGGGCGAATCCCAGACCTATCCCAGACCTAACATGCATTATCCTCTAAAATATTGATCGAAAACAGGGTTAATGGACTGTTTCAGTGTGGTACCACATTACTACGTGAACCAAACCAGAAAAAACCCAGGATCCGCTCAACAAGTATGTGAAGAATGCGAAAGTATGAGTCTGATGAGTGAAAATCCCAGACCTAACCTAGACCTAACATGCGTTATCCTCAAAAATATTGATCGAAACCAGGTTTAATCAACAGTTTCAGTGTGGTACCACATTACTACGTGATCCAAACCAGAAAAAAACCCAGGAGCTGTTCAACAAGTACGTAAAGAATGCGAAATTATGTGTCTGATGAGGGCAAATCCCAGGCCTATCCTAGACCTAACATGCGTTATCTTCTAAAATATCGATCGAAAGCAGGTTTAATGGACTGTTTCCGTGTGGTACCACATTACTACGTGATCCAAACCAGAAAAAGCCCAGGATCTAGCCATGAAGTATGAAAAATATGCGAAAGTATGAGCCTGATGAGGGCAAATCCTAGACCTATCCCAGACCTAACATGCGTTATCCTCTAATATATTCATCGAAACCAGGTTTAATGGACTGTTTCAGTGTGGTACCACATTACTACGTGATCCAAACCAGAAAAAACCGAGGATCTGTTCAACAAGTATGTGAAAAACGCGAAAGTATGAGCCTGATGAGGGCGAATCCCAGACTTATCCCAGACCTAACTTGCGTTATCATCTAAAATATTGATCGAAACCAGGTTTAATCGACTGTTTCAGTGTGGTACCACATTACTACGTGATCCAAACCAGAAAAAAACCCAGGATCTTGTCAACGAGTATGAGAAGTGTGCGAAAGTATGAGTCTGATGAGGGCAAATCCCAGACCTGTCCCAGACCTAACATGCGTTATCCTCTAAAATATTTATCAAGACCAGGTTTAATTGAATGTTTCAGTGTGGTACCACATTACTACGTGAACCAACCCAGAAAAAACCCTGTATCTGTTCAACAAGTATGTGAAAAATGCGAAAGTATGATCCTGACGAGGGCAAATCCTAGACCTAACCCAGACCTAACATGCGTTATCCTCTAAAATATTGTTCGAAACCAGGGTTAATCGACTGTTTCAGTGTGGTACCACATTACTACGTGATCCAAACTAGAAAAAACCCAGGATCTGTTCAACGAGTATGTGAAGTGTGCGAAAGTATGAGTCTGATGAGGTCAAATCCCAGGCCTAACCTAGACCTAACATGTGTTATCCTCTAAAATATTGATCGAAACCAGGGTTAATCGACTGTTTCAGTGAGGTACTACATTACTACGTGATGCAATCCAGAAATAGCCCAGGATCTAGCCACGAAGTATTAGAAATATGCGAAAGTATGAGCCTGATGAGGGCAAATCCTAGACCTTACCCTGACGTAACATGCGTTATCCTCTAAAATATTTATCAAGACCAGGTTTAATGGACTGTTTCCGTGTGGTACCACATTACTACGTAATCCTAACCAGAAATAGCCCAGGATCTAGCCATGAAGTATTAGAAATATGCGAAAGAATGAGCCTGATGAGAGCAAATCCCAGACCTAACCTAGACCTAACATGCGTTGTCCTCTAAAATATTGAGCGAAACCAGGTTTAATGGACTGTTTCAGTGTGGTACCACACTACTTCGTGATCCAAAACAGAAAAAACCCAGGATCCGTTCAACAAGTATGTGAAGAATGCGAAAGTATGAGTCTGATGAGTGAAAATCCGAGGCCTAACCTAGACCTAACATGCGTTATCCTCTAAAATATTGATCGAAACCTGGTTTAATCGACTGTTTCAGTGTGGTACCACATTACTATGTGATCCAAACCAGAAAATAACCCAGGATCTGTTCAACGAGTATGTGAAGTGTGCGAAAGTATGAGTCTGATGAGGTCAAATCCCAGACCTATCCCAGACCTAACTTGCGTTATCCTCTAAAATATTGTTCGAAACCAGGTTTAATCGTCTGTTTCAGTGTGGTACCACATTACTACGTGAACCAAACCAGAAAAAACCCAGGATCCGCTCAACAAGTATGTGAAGAATGCGAAAGTATGAGTCTGATGAGTGAAAATCCCAGACCTAACCTAGACCTAACATGCGTTATCCTCTAAAATATTGTTCGAAACCAGGTTTAATGGACTGTTTCAGTGTGGTACCACATTACTATGTGTTCCAAACCAGAAAAAACCCAGGATCTGTTCAAGAAGTATGTGAAAAACGCGAAAGTATGAGCCTGATGAGGGCGAATCCTAGACCTATCCCAGACCTAAATTGCGTTATCCTCCAAAATATTGATCGAAACCAGGTTTAATGGACTGTTTCAGTGTGGTACCACTTTACTGCGCGATCCAAAGCAGAAAAAACCGTCGATCAGGTCAACATGTATGTTAAAACTGCGAAAGTATGACCCTGATGAGGGCAAATCCCAGGCCTAACCTAGACCTAACATGCGTTATCCTCAAAAATATTGATCGAAAGCAGGTTTAATCAACAGTTTCAGTGTGGTACCACATTACTACGTGATCCAAACCAGAAAAAAACCCAGGAGCTGTTCAACAAGTACGTAAAGAATGCGAAATTATGTGTCTGATGAGGGCAAATCCCAGGCCTATCCTAGACCTAACATGCGTTATCTTCTAAAATATTGATCGAAACCAGGTTTAATGGACTGTTTCCGTGTGGTACCACATTACTACGTGATCCAAACCAGAAAAAACCGAGGATCTGTTCAACAAGTATGTGAAAAACGCGAAAGTATGAGCCTGATGAGGGCGAATCCCAGACTTATCCCAGACCTAACTTGCGTTATCATCTAAAATATTGATCGAAACCAGGTTTAATCGACTGTTTCAGTGTGGTACCACATTACTACGTGATCCAAACCAGAAAAAAACCCAGGATCTTGTCAACGAGTATGAGAAGTGTGCGAAAGTATGAGTCTGATGAGGGCAAATCCCAGACCTGTCCCAGACCTAACATGCGTTATCCTCTAAAATATTTATCAAGACCAGGTTTAATTGAATGTTTCAGTGTGGTACCACATTACTACGTGAACCAACCCAGAAAAAACCCTGTATCTGTTCAACAAGTATGTGAAAAATGCGAAAGTATGATCCTGACGAGGGCAAATCCTAGACCTAACCCAGACCTAACATGCGTTATCCTCAAAAATATTGATCGAAACCAGGTTTAATGGACTGTTTCAGTGTGGTACCACATTACTACGTGATCCAAACCAGAAAAAACCCAGGATCTGTTCAACGAGTATGTGAAGTGTGCGAAAGTATGAGTCTGATGAGGTCAAATCCCAGGCCTAACCTAGACCTAACATGTGTTATCCTCTAAAATATTGATCGAAACCAGGGTTAATCGACTGTTTCAGTGAGGTACTACATTACTACGTGATGCAATCCAGAAATAGCCCAGGATCTAGCCATGAAGTATTAGAAATATGCGAAAGTATGAGCCTGATGAGGGCAAATCCTAGACCTTACCCTGACGTAACATGCGTTATCCTCTAAAATATTTATCAAGACCAGGTTTAATGGACTGTTTCAGTGTGGTACCACATTACTATGTGTTCCAAACCAGAAAAAACCCAGGATCTGTTCAACGAGTATGAGAAGTGTGCGAAAGTATGAGTCTGATGAGGGCAAATCCCAGACCTGTCCCAGACCTAACTTGCGTTATCCTCTAAAATATTGATCGAAACCTGGTTTAATTGACTGTTTCGGTGCGGTACCACACTACTACGTGATCCAAACCAGAAAAAAACCCAGGAGCTGTTCGACAAGTACGTAAAGAATGCGAAATTATGTGTCTGATGAGGGCAAATCCCAGGCCTATCCTAGACCTAACATGCGTTATCTTCTAAAATATCGATCGAAACCAGGTTTAATTGACTGTTTCCGTGTGGTACCACATTACTACGTGATACAATCCAGAAATAGCCCAGGATCTAGCCATGAAGTATGAGAAATATGCGAAAGTATAAGCCTGATGCGGGCAAATCCTAGACCTAACCCAGACCTAACATGCGTTATCCTCTAAAATATTTATCAAGACCAGGTTTAATTGAACGTTTCAGTGTGGTAACACATTACTACGTGAACCAAACCAGAAAAAACCCAGGATCCGTTCAACAAGTATGTGAAGTATGCGAAAGTATGAGTCTGATGAGTGAAAATCCCAGGGCTAACCTAGACCTAACATGCGTTATCCTCTAAAATATCGATCGAAACCAGGTTTAATTGACTGTTTCCGTGTGGTACCACATTACTACGTGATCCAAACCAGAAAAAGCCCAGAATCTGCCCATCAAGTATGAGAAATATGCGAAAGTACGAGCCTGATGCGGGCAAATCCTAGACCTAACCCAGACCTAACATGCGTTATCCTCTAAAATATTTATCAAGACCAGGTTTAATTGAACGTTTCAGTGTGGTAACACATTACTACGTGAACCAAACCAGAAAAAACCCAGGATCCGTTCAACAAGTATGTGAAGTATGCAAAAGTATGAGTCTGATGAGTGAAAATCCCAGGGCTAACCTAGACCTAACATGCGTTATCTTCTAAAATATCGATCGAAACCAGGTTTAATTGACTGTTTCCGTGTGGTACCACATTACTACGTGATCCAAACCAGAAAAAGCCCAGAATCTGCCCATCAAGTATGAGAAATATGCGAAAGTACGAGCCTGATGAGAGCAAATCCCAGAAATAACCTGGACCTAACATGAATTATTCTCTAAAATATTGATCGAAACCAGGTTTAATGGACTGTCTCAGTGTGGTCCCACATTACTAGGAGATCCAAGCCAGAAAAAACCCAGGATCTGTTCAACTCGAATGTGAAAAATGCGACAGTATGAGCCTGATGAGGGCAAATCCACAGACCTATCACAGACATAACTTGCGTTATCCTCTAAAATATTGATAGAAACCAGGTTTAATTGACAGTTTTAGTGTGGCACCACTTTACTACGTGATCCAAAGCAGAAAAAAACCTCGATGAGGTCAACATGTATGTTAAAACTGCGAAAGTATGACCCTGACAAGGGCATATCCCAGGCCTAACTTAGACCTAACATGCGTTATCCTCTAAAATATTGATCGAAACCAAGGTTAATCGACTGTTTCAGTGTGGTACCACATTACTACGTGATACAATCCAGAAATAGCCCAGGATCTAGCCATGAAGTATGAGAAATATGCGAAAGTATAAGCCTGATGCGGGCAAATCCTAGACCTAACCCAGACCTAACATGCGTTATCCTCTAAAATATTTATCAAGACCAGGTTTAATTGAACGTTTCAGTGTGGTAACACATTACTACGTGAACCAAACCAGAAAAAACCCAGGATCCGTTCAACAAGTATGTGAAGTATGCGAAAGTATGAGTCTGATGAGTGAAAATCCCAGGGCTAACCTAGACCTAACATGCGTTATCCTCTAAAATATTGACCCAAACCAGGTTTAATGGACTGCTTCAGTGTGGTACCACTTTACTACGTGATCCAAAGCAGAAAAAACCCTCGATCAGGTCAACATGTATGTGAAAAACGCGAAAGTATGAGCCTGATGAGGGCGAATCCCAGACCTATCCCAGACCTAACTTGCGTTATCCTCAAAAATATTGATCGAAACCAGGTTTAATTGACTGTTTCAGGGTGGTACCACATTACTACGTGATACAATCCAGAAATAGCCCAGGATCTAGCCATGATGTATGAGAAAGATGCGAAAGTATGAGCATGATGTGGGCAAATTCTAGACCTGACCCAGACCTAACATGCGTTATCCTCTAAAATATTTATCAAGACCAGGTTTTATTGAATGTTTCAGTGTGGTACCACATTACTACGTGAACCAAACCAGAAAAAGCCCAGGATCTAGCCATCAAGTATGAGAAATATCCCCTCAGGGGCTGCCAGCCTTTCAGCTGCAGTACGGGCTTAACGAACCCGGGGTACCCGAGTCATACACACACCGTAAGCCTCCCGTTGGTCGTCACAACGACCCATTCACAATTCCCTATTGGTTTTGTGAATGGTACGTGACGGCAGGAGGAACGGGGGTCTTGGCTTAACCGCCTGGGCCACGAGTATGGCGACTCTATAAAATCGCCCTCCAATCCTAAGCTATGGTGCGCGGCGATGGGATGCATGGTTGGGGGAGAAGGCCCAATCCCAAGCGACCACCTCCGGGGAACCTGCCGAACCCCCGGAGTATTAGGCTTACCCGGGTAAGGCGGCTCTGCCCGGGTGGACCTTTATTTCCGACCATCTCGTGGGATTTTTATGGACACAGAAAATAAAATGGGGATGGGGCGGGTTTTGTCGGTTGGGGAGGACGGAGACGGGGTTGGGGTTAGGGTGGCGGCGCTCGCGCCCCACTCAGCGCCAGGTCCGGCTTCGTGGAGGGTGGGGGAGGACGACGAGACGGCGTCGGTCTCGTCCTTCTCCTCCAGCACGAGCCACATAGGCTGTAAGAGGAAGAGGACGGGGCAGGCCGTCGTCGAGGTGGGCGGGGCGATGAGCCCGTCGGTGAGGCTGAGTTGCCTCAGGGACGAGGTGACCGAGGAGATATCGGAGAGGATCTCCTCGTCCCTGAGGCGGGTGGAGAAAGTCGCCGCTGCCTGCGCCTTTAAGGGGCAGAAAAGCGGTGGCGCGGAGGCCCTGAAGGCCGCGGCGGAGGAAATGAGGGAGGCGGCGCGGGAGCTCAGAGGGAGAAACGCCCGTCTGCAGCTCCTGTTGGAGGAGGAGCGACAGCGGAGGAGGAGGGCAGAGGCGCTGTGGAACAGCGCGGCCCTCCCTCCCATCCTCCCTCCTCCTCCACCGCCGCGTCCCTCGGCGGAGGTAAATAAGCGGAGTGCGGCGGCAGTGGTGCGGGGCACCGCGGGCCCCTCCACCCGCACTCCGCCCGTGAAGAAGTCCCCGTCCTCCTCAGAAGACGATCTTCTGAGGAGGATTGGGGACATGATTGATGGCAAGCTGGCCGCCTTCCGGGAGGAGCTCCTCGCCGGAAGAGCGGTCAGCAGGAAGGCGGTGCCTCCCCGACCTGTTCCGGTACAGTCGGGGAAGGCAAAGAAGGGCGGAGTGAAGGCTCCGCCCAGCGTTGCGGCACCAGGGCCCCGGGTCGCGACCCCCAAGGGGGGTGGTGTACCCGTGGTCGCGGTGGTCGCGTCCTCCACAGCACCCTCCCAAGGGGGGTGGCGTGGAGTGAGGTGGTGGGGCGGAAGGCGAAGCGGGCGGCGAGGAAGGCCTCGCAACCGCAGCCTCCGCCTCTGCCGCCGGCGGCCAAGGTAAAGGCCGCGAAGGTCGGGAAGGCACGACCAGGTCGTCCCCCAAAAACGGCAGCGGTGACGCTGACCGTTGCGCAGGGGGGCGACCAGACCCTCGCGGAGGCGATGCGGCTCGCCAGGGAGAATATCTCCCTGGAATAGCTGGGCATCGCCTCCGTGAGGGCGAAGAGGGCCGTGACCGGGGGTCTCTTGCTGGAGATCCCCGGTGCAGAAGGCGGCGCGAAGGCGGATCGTCTCGCCCAGAGGCTCCGGGAGCAGCTGGGCGAGCGAGGTGTCCGGGTCGCCCGGCCCACGAAGCGCACGGAGATGCGCGTTTGTGGGCTGGACGACTCGGTCAGCGCACAGGATGTGTCCCGTGCCCTTGCGAGGGCGGGGGACTGTCCTGTGGAGGACCTACGGATCGGAGAGATCCGCAGGTCGCCCTCCGGCCTCGGGTCGGTGTGGGCCCGGTGCCCCCTCTCCGCCGCCCGTAAGGTGGCGGAATCCGGGAGGGAGTTGGTGGGGTGGGTTTCGGCGCGAGTGGAAATCCTCGCGCCGCGCCCGCTCCAGTGTCACCGCTGCCTCGAATTGGGGCACGTGAGGCAGTGGTGCACCTCGCCGGTGGACCGCAGCGGTCAGTGTTACCGCTGCGGTGCCAAAGAGCACCGTGCGAGCCAGTGCTCGGCGGCCCCCCACTGCCCGCTGTGTGCGGACATGGGGAGGCCAGCCGATCACAGGGTGGGGAGCAAGAAGTGCTCCCCCCCCCTCCCGGAAGGAGAGGAAGAGGCAGGCTGCACCGGCTCCGGTGCCGAGGGCGGTGGCATCGTCCTCCATGGAGGTGGACGGTGCTACGGGGACGGACGGCCGGGAGGAGGCTGGCGCGGCCATTAATTAATGCCGCCCCGCCTCCTCCTCCAGGCCAACCTCAACCACTGCCGCGCGGCACAGGACTTGATGTCCCAAGTCCTCGCGGAGTGGGGGGTTGGCCTGGCGGTCGCCGCCGAGCCGTACCGCGTCCCTGATCACCCTCATTGGGTGGGCGACGCGGACGGCTTGGTGGCGACGGTATGGGGAGGGGGCGACGGGTTCCCACCGTTCTCCTTCTTGGAGCGCGGTCGGGGATTCGTCGCCGTGGACTGGGGGGGAGTCGCTGTGGTGGGGTGCTACATTTCGCCCCGTAGCGGTCACGCTGCGTTCGAGCTGTACTTGGCCGAGGTCGCGGCATGCGTGCAGCGCTACGCGGCCCGGCCGGTGCTGGTCCTGGGGGATTTTAATGCCAAGTCGGTGGCTTGGGGATCCCCCAGGACCTCCGTTCGCGGCGGGATCCTGGGCGATTGTGCGGCGGGGCTCGACCTCCGGGGGGTCGGAGCACACATGCGTGCGGCGATATGGGGGGTCCATCGTGGATGTTGGATTCGCGACCCCCAACGCCGTGCGCATGGTGTCGGGTTGGCACGTGGTCGCGGGGGCAGAGACACTCTCCGATCACCGGTACATCCGGATGGAGGTCTCTGCCGCCGCGAGTGCATCCCGACACGGCCGCCTGCGTGGCACCCCACCACGCCGCTGGGCGCTTCGGCGCCTGGACAAGGACGCCCTGATGGCAGCTGCCCTCGCTGCAACTTGGCCGCAGGGAGCGGACGAGTTGCCGAGCATAGAGGAGGAGGTCGCCCGGCTCGGAGCATTGGTCGCGGGTATTTGCGACGCGGCGATGCCTCGGGTCGGGCGGGCTTCTCCTCGCCGGGCGGTATACTGGTGGTCGGACGCGATCGCGGAGTTGCGAGTCGCGACTGTCCGCGCCCGACGCCAGTACACCCGCGCGCGCCGTCGTCAACGTACAGGCGACGGCGTGGCGCGAGCGAGGGCAGCTGATGACCTGTATGGAGCATACCGCGTGGCGCGGGTTGCTCTGCAGGTCGCCATCAAACGGGCCAAGACCCAGGCATGGAAGGAGCTCCTCCAGACCCTTGATGACGATCCATGGGGGCGCCCATATAAGGTGGTGCTGAATAAGCTCCGCCCGTGGGCGCCCCCCGTCACCGACGGTCTTGACCCCCGGCTGCTGGAGGACGTGGTCAATACACTCTTCCCAATTGGGGAGAGGGGACCGTGTCCTCCGGCGGCGGCGGCTGTCCCAGTGGAGTGGACGGCCGAGCTGGGGGTCACGCAGGAGGAGCTGGCAGTGGCCATCAGACGGCTCGGGGTTCGTAACACGGCCCCGGGTCCGGATGGTGTGCCCGGCCGGGTTTGGGTCTTGACCCAGGGCGTCCTTGGGGCCGACCTCAGGCGGTTGTTCGACCGCTGCCTGAGGGACGGGCGATTCCCCCCCAGTTGGAAGGTGGCGAGGATGGTCCTCCTCCGGAAGGAGGGTCGGCCCGCGGAGTCTCCCTCCGCATACCGGCCCATTTGTCTCCTCGACGAGGTGGGCAAGCTCCTCGAGCGGGTGATTGCTGCCCGCCTCGTCGAGCACCTGTCGCGGGGTGATCCCGGTCTGGCCGACTGCCAGTTCGGTTTCCGGGGGGGCCGATCGACTATCGACGCGATAGGTCGTGTGAGGGCCCTCTCGGAGGCGGCCGTCTCCCGGGGAGGGGTGGCATTGGCAATATCCTTGGATATTGCCAATGCCTTTAACACCCTCCCCTGGGAAGAGATAAGGAGGGGACTCGAATATCATCGGGTCCCCCCTTGTCTCAGGGCGGTCGTCGGGGATTATCTCCGCGGCAGGTGGATCGAGTATCCGGGCCGGGATGGTGATATGCGGAGTGAGGTGTACTGCGGTGTTCCGCAGGGGTCGGTCCTCGGGCCACTCCTGTGGAACATCGCGTACGACTCGGTGTTGCGGGCCCGCCTCCCCGACGGCGTCAGCACGGTGTGTCATGCGGATGACACACTGGTGCTGGCCGTCGGGGCGCACTGGGGGAGGGCCATGCGTCGCGCGGAGGAGGGGTCGCAACGCGTCGTCGACCGGATCAGGGGGATGGGGATGACGGTGGCGGTCCATAAGACCGAGGTGATTGCGTTTCATTCACCTCGGCAGGATCCGCCACCCCCTCTGATCCGGGTGGGTGGGGCTGACATCGAGGTGAAGCCCCAGATCAGGTATCTAGGGCTGATCCTCGATAGCCACTGGCGTTTCGAGGAGCATTTCCGCTGCCTGGTCCCCCGGTTGGAAAGGATGGTTGCGGCTCTGGGCCGGTTCCTGCCCAACCTGGGGGGCCCGGCGGGCCGAGTTCGTCGCCTCTATGTGGCAATGGTCCAGTCGGTGGCCCTATACGGGGCCCCCGTCTGGGCGGACGACCTGGCTGCCTCCCGGCGCAGCATGACTATGCTGCGTCGGGTGCAGAGGCGCATGGCGCTCAGGGTCGTCCGCGGGTATCGGACCATGTCACATGAGGCGGCGACGGTTCTAGCGGGGATGCCGCCCATGGACCTGCTCGCGCGGTCGCACGCGGCGATGTACCGGCACCGCGTCGACCGTCGCGCGGGGGTGGGGGCGGTCCCGGGCGGGCAGGAACCTGCTTGGGGCGATTTGAAGCGCCAGGCCCGGCAGTCCGTGTTGCTCGCGTGGCAGGAGCGGCTGGCTCTGCCAACCGCGGGTCACCGGACTGTCGGGGCTGTTCGGCCACTCCTGAAGGAGTGGCTGAACAGAGGCCATGGCAGCCTCACCTACCGGCTGGCACAGGTATTTTCCGGGCATGGCAGCTTCGGAAGATACCTGTGCCGGATAGGGAAGGAGCCGACGGCGCGTTGCTGCCACTGCGACGCTGAGCAGGACACGGCGGATCATACCCTGGAGGTATGCCCCGCGTGGGAGGGGGAGCGCCGTGTCCTGGTCGGCGTCGTCGGGCGGGATGTCTCGCTGCCGGGCGTGGTGCGCGCCATGCTCCGCAGCGAGGAGAAGTGGAGGGCCGTGGCCTCCTTCTGCGAGAACGTAATGTTGCAGAAGGAGGCCGCGGGGAGGGAGCGCGAGCTTCAGTGGCGCGCTGAAGCTCGCGCTCGTGCGGTGGCCCGAGGTCGTCGCCCGGTCGCGACGCGTCGCGGGCGGCCGCCTCGGCGTAGCGGATGACCTAGGCTGGGAGGGGGGTCCTGAGGGGACCCTCCTCCCATCAGGCGGCGCCGGTTCGGACCGGTTGGGGGTAGGAGTGCCTCCCCCTACCGGTCCGACGCAAGGGGAGGCACCCTCGGCGGTCTGGTGCGGCCATGAACGCCCGGCCGCCGAGGGGTGGAAACGGGGTCGCGGGCGGTTGCGAGTTGGGGCTCGCAGCCGCCACTAAACGCGGCCCCGGGACGGATAGCGGCGGGATGGAGTGGCCCCGTCCCGCCGCTATGAGGCAGTGTGTCTACTGGGGGGACCGATTGTCCCCCCGGGGGATGGGCGCGAAAGCGCGGGCACGGGGAGGATACCGGAAGAATGCTTCGAGCGATTCCCGGTATCCTCCCAAAGCGTGCCGAAGGGTCACCGTGGGGTTTTTAGTGGGTAGGACCCGCGCCTGTCGTTGTACGGGCGCGGGGAATCCCACACACCCCTCCCACCTCTCCCCAAGGAGGTGGGAGGGAGTCTTTCGAAGATTTTCCCCACGACAAAAAAAAAAAAAAAAAAAAAAAAAAAAAAAAAGTATGAGAAATATGCGAAAGAATAAGCCTGATGAGAGCAAATCCCAGACGTAACCCAGACCTAACATGAATTATTCTCTAAAATATTAATCGAAACCAGGTTTAATTGACTGTTTCAGTGTGGTACCACATTACTACGTGATCCAATCCAGAAATAGCCCAGGATCCAGCCATGAAGTATGAGAAATATGAGAAAGTATGAGCCTGATGAGGGCAAATCCTAGACCTGACCTAGACCTAACATGCGTTATCCTCAATAATATTGATCGAAACCAGGTTTAATCGACTGTTTCAGTGCGTTACCACATTACTACGTGATCCAAACCAGAAAAAAACCCAGGATCTGTTCAACGAGTATGTGAAGTGTGCGAAAGTATGAGTCTGATGAGGGCTAATCCCAGACCTATCCCAGACCTAACTTGCGTTATCCTCTAAAATATT
Source organism: Colletes latitarsis (assembly GCF_051014445.1). Classification (NCBI taxonomy): domain Eukaryota; kingdom Metazoa; phylum Arthropoda; class Insecta; order Hymenoptera; family Colletidae; genus Colletes; species Colletes latitarsis. Next base: position 9,493,409 of record NC_135136.1, on the reverse strand, counting down.
TATCCAGACCAGGTTTCATTGAACGCTTCAGTGTCATACCACATTACTATGTGATCCAAACCAGAAAATAACCCAGGATCTAGCCATGAAGTATGAGAGATATGCGAAAGTATGAGCCTGCTGAGGGCAAATCCTAGACCTAACCCAAACCTAACATGCGTTATCCTCTAAAATATTTATCAAGACCAGGTTTAATTGATTGTTTCAGTGTGGTCCCACATTACAACGTGATGCAATCCAGAAAAAGCCCAGGATCTAGCCATCAAGTATGAGAAATATGCGAAAGAATGTGCCTGATGAGAGCAAATCCCAGACCTAACCTAGACCTAACATGAATTATTCTCTAAAATATTGATCGAAACCAGGTTCAATTGACTGTTTTATTGTGGTACCACTTTACTACGTGATCCAAAGCAGAAAAAACCCTCGATCAGGTCAACATGCATGTTACAACTGGGAAAGTATGAGCCTGATGTGGGCAAATCCCAGACCTATCCCAGACCTAACATGCGTTATCCTCAAAAATATTGATCGAAACCAGGTTTAATCGACTGTTTCGGTGTGGTACCACATTACTACGTGATCCAAACCAGAAAAAAACACAGGATCTCGTCAACGAGTATGTGAAGTGTGCGAAAGTATGAGCCTGATGAGGGCAAATCTTAGACCTAACCATGACCTAACATGCGTTAACCTCTAAAATATTTATCCAGACCAGGTTTCATTGAATGTTTCAGTGTCGTACCACTTTACTACGTGATCCAATCCAGAAGTAGCCCAGGATCTAGCCATGAAGTATGAGAAATATGCGAAAGTATGAGCCTGATGAGGGCAAATCCTAGACCTAACCCAGACCTAACATGCGTTATCCTCTAAAATATTTATCAAGACCAGGTTTAATTGATTGTTTCAGTGTGGTACCACACTACTTCGTGAGCCAAACCAGAAAAAACCCAGGATCTGTTCAACAAGTATGTGAAAAACGCGAAACTGTGAGCCTGATCAGTGAAAATCTCAGGCCCTACCTAGACCCAACTTGCGTTGTCCTCTAAAATATTGATGGAAACCAGGTTTCATTAACTGTTTCAGTGTGGTACTACATTACTACGTGATGCAATCCAGAAAAAGCCCAGGATCTGTTCAACATGTATGAGAAATATGCGACAGAATGAGCCTGATGAGAGCAAATCCCCGACCTAACCTAGACCTAACATGAATTATTCTCTAAAATATTGATCGAAACCAGGTTTAATTGACTGTTTCTGTGTGGTCCCACATTACTACGTGATCCAAACCAGAAAAAACCCAGGATCCGTTCAACAAGTATGTGAAGAGTGCGAAAGTATGAGTCTGATGAGGTCAAATCCCAGACCTATCCCAGACCTAACTTGCGTTATCCTCTAAAATATTGATCGAAACCAGGTTTAATCGACTGTTTCAGTGTGGTACCACATTACTACGTGAACCAAACCAGAAAAAACCAAGATCCGCTCAACAAGTATGTGAAGAATGCGAAAGTATGAGCCTGATGAGGGCAAATCCCAGACCTAACCTAGACCTAACATGAATTATTCTCTAAAATATTGATCGAAACCAGGTTTAATTGACTGTTTCAGCGTGGTACCACATTACTACGTGATACAATCCAGAAACAGCCCAGGATCTAGCCATGAAGTATGAGAGATATGCGAAAGTATGAGCCTGCTGAGGGCAAATCCTAAACCTAACCCAAACCTAACATGCGTTATCCTCTAAAATATTTATCAAGACCAGGTTTAATTGATTGTTTCAGTGTGGTACCACACTACTTCGTGAGCCAAACCAGAAAAAACCCAGGATCTGTTCAACAAGTATGTGAAAAACGCGAAACTGTGAGCCTGATGAGGGCAAATCTTAGACCTAACCTTGACCTAACATGCGTTATCCTCTAAAATATTGAGCGAAACCAGGTTTAATGGACTGTTTCAGTGTGGTAGCACACTACTACGGGATCCATACCAGAAAAAACGCAGGATCTGTTCAACAAGTATGTGAAGTGTGCGAAAGTATGAGTCTGATGAGGTCAAATCCCAGACAAATCCCGGACTTAACTTGCGTTATCCTCTAAAATATTGATCGAAACCAGGTTTAATCGACTGTTTCAGTGTGGTACCACATTACTACGTGATGCAATCCAGAAAAAGCCCAGGATCTAGCCATCAAGTATGAGAAATAGGCGAAAGAATGAGCCTGATGAGGGCAAATCCCAGACCTAACCTAGACCTAACATGAATTATTCTCTAAAATATTGGTCGAAACCAGGTTTAATTGACTGTTTCAGTGTGGACCCACATTACAACGTGATCCAAACCAGAAAAAACCCAGGATCCGTTCAACAAGTATGTGAAGAATGCGAAAGTATGAGGCTGATGAGGTCAAATCCCAGACCAATCCCAGACTTAACTTGCGTTATCCTATAAAATATTGTTCGAAACCAGGTTTAATCGACTGTTTCATTGTGGTACCACATTACTACGTGATCCAAACCAGAAAAAACCCAGGATCAGTTCAACAAGTATGAGAGGAATGCGAAAGTATGAGTCTGATAAGTGAAAATCCCAGGGCTAACCGAGACCTAACATGCGTTATCCTCTAAAATATTGATCCAAACCAGGTTTAATGGACTGTTTCAGTGTGGTACCACACTACTACGTGATACAAACCAGAAAAAACCCAGGATCTGTTCAACAAGTATGTGAAAAACGCGAAAGTATGAGCCTGATGAGGGCGAATCCCAGACCTATGCCAGACCTAACTTGCGTTATCCTCTAAAATATTGATCGAAACCAGGTTTAATTGACTGTTTCAGCGTGGTACCGCATTACTACATGATGCAATCCAGAAAAAGCCCAGGATCTAGCCATCAAGTATGAGAAATATGCGAAACAACGAGCCTGATGAGAGCAAATCCCAGACCTAACCTAGACCTAACATGAATTATTCTCTAAAATATTGATCGAAACCAGGTTTAATTGACTGTTTCAGCGTGGTACCACATTACTACGTGATACAATCCAGAAACAGCCCAGGATCTAGCCATGAAGTATGAGAGATATGCGAAAGTATGAGCCTGCTGAGGGCAAATCCTAAACCTAACCCAAACCTAACATGCGTTATCCTCTAAAATATTTATCAAGACCAGGTTTAATTGATTGTTTCAGTGTGGTCCCACATTACAACGTGATCCAAACCAGAAAAAACCCAGGATCCGTTCAAGAAGTATGTGAAGAATGCGAAAGTATGAGTCTGATGAGTGAAAATCCCAGGCATAACCTAGACCTAACATGAGTTATCCTCAAAAATATTGATCGAAACCTGGTTTAATCGACTGTTTCGGTATGGTATCACATTACTATGTGATCCAAACCTGAAAATAACCCAGTATCTGTTCAACGAGTATGTGAAGTGTGCGAAAGTATGAGTCTGATGAGGGCAAATCCCAGACCTAACCCAAACCTAACATGCGTTATCCTCTAAAATATTTATCAAGACCAGGTTTAATTGATTGTTTCAGTGTGGTCCCACATTACAACGTGATCCAAACCAGAAAAAACCCAGGATCCGTTCAAGAAGTATGTGAAGAATGCGAAAGTATGAGTCTGATGAGTGAAAATCCCAGGCATAACCTAGACCTAACATGAGTTATCCTCAAAAATATTGAGCGAAACCAGGTTTAATGGACTGTTTCAGTGTGGTACCACACTACTTCGTGATCCAAACCAGAAAAAACCCAGGATCTGTTCAACAAGTATGTGAAAAACGCGAAACTGTGAGCCTGATGAGGGCAAATCTTAAACCTAACCTTGACCTAACATGCGTTATCCTCAAAAATATTGAGCGAAACCAGGTTTAATGGACTGTTTCAGTGTGGTAGCACACTACTACGGAATCCATACCAGAAAAAACGCAGGATCTGTTCAACAAGTATGTGAAGTGTGCGAAAGTATGAGTTTGATGAGGTCAAATCCCAGACCAATCCCGGACTTAACTTGCGTTATCCTCTAAAATATTGATCGAAACCAGGTTTAATCGACTGTTTCAGTGTGGTACCACATTATTACGTGAAGCAATCCAGAAAAAGCCCAGGATCTAGCCATCAAGTATGAGAAATATGCGAAAGAATGTGCCTGATGAGAGCAAATCCCTGACCGAACCTAGACCTAACATGAATTATTCTCTAAAATATTGATCAAAACCAGGTTTAATTGACTGTTTCAGTGTGGTACCACATTACTATGTGATCCAATCCAGAAATAGCCCAGGATCCAGCCATGAAGTATGAGAAATATGCGAAAGGAGGAGCCTGATGAGGGCAAATCCTAGACCTAACCCAGACCTAACATGCGTTATCCTCTAAAATATTTATCAAGACCAGGTTTAATTGAATGTTTCAGTGTGGTACCACATTACTACGTGATCCAGACCAGTAAAAACCCAGGATCCGTTCAACAAGTATGTGAAGAATGCGAAAGTATGAGTCTGATGAGTGAAAATCCCCGGCCTAACCTAGACCTAACATGCGTTATCCTCAAAAATATTTATCAAGACCAGGTTTAACTGAATGTTTCAGTGTGGTACCACACTGCTACGTGATCCAAACCAGAAAAAAACCCGGGATCTGTTCAACAAGTATGTGAAAAATGCGAAAGCATGAGTCGGATGAGGGCAAATCCCAGGCCTAACCTAGACATAACTTTCGTTATCCTCTAAAATATTGATCGAAACCAGGTTTAGTGGGCTGTTTCAGTGGGGTACCACATTACTGTGCGATCCAAACCAGAAAACTCCCAGGATCTGTTCAACAAGTATGTGAAAAATGCGAAAGTATGACCCTGATGTGGGCAAATCCCAGACCTATCCCAGACCTAACTTGCATTGTCCTCTAAAATATTGATCGAAACCAGGTTTAAATGACTGTTTCAGTGTGGTACCACATTACTACGTGATCCAATCCAGAAATAGCCCAGGATCTAGCCATGAAGTATGAGAAATATGCGAAAGTATGATCCTGATGAGGGCAAATCCTAGACCTAACCCAGACCTAACATGCGTTATCATCTAAAATATTTATCAAGACCTGGTTTAATTGATTGTTTCAGTGTGGTCCCACATTACTACGTGAACCATACCAGAAAAAACCCAGGATCCGTCCAACAGGTATCTGAAGAATGCGAAAGTATGAGTCTGATGAGTGAAAATCTCAGGGCTAACTTAGACCTAACATGCATTATCCTCTAAAATATTGATCCAAACCAGGTTTAGTGGACTGTTTCAGTGTGGTACCACTTTACTACGTGATCCAAAGCAGAAAAAACCCTAGATCAGGTCAACATGTATGTTAGAACTGCGAAAGTATGACCCTGATGAGGGCAAATCCCAGGCCTAACCCAGACCTAACATGCGTTATCCTCAAAAATATTTATCAAGACCAGGTTTAACTGAATGTTTCAGTATGGTACCACATTACAACGTGAACCATACCAGAAAAAACCCAGGATCCGTTCAGCAGGTATCTGAAGAATGCGAAAGTATGAGTCTGATGAGTGAAAATCTCAGGGCTAACCTAGACCTAACATGCATTATCCTCTAAAATATTGATCCAAACCAGGTTTAGTGGACTGTTTCAGTGTGGTACCACTTTACTACGTGATCCAAAGCAGAAAAAACCCTCGATCACGTCAACATGTATGTTAGAACTGCGAAAGTATGACCCTGATGAGGGCAAATCCCAGGCCTAACCCAGACCTAACATGCGTTATCCTCTAAAATATTTATCAAGACCAGGTTGAATTGATTGCTTCAGTGTGGTCCCACATTACTACGTGATCCATACCAGAAAAAACCCAGCATCCGTTCAACAAGTATGTGAAGAATGCGAAAGAATGAGTCTGATGAGGGCAAATCCCAGACCTATCCCAGACCTAACTTACGTTATCCTCTAAAATATTTATCAAGACCAGGTTTAATTGAATGTTTCAGTGTGGTACCACATTACTATGTGATCCAAACCAGAAAATAGCCCAGGATCTATCCATGAAGTATAAGAAATATGCGAAAGTATGAGTCTGATGAGGGCAAATCCCAGACCTATCCCAGACCTAACTTACGTTATCCTCTAAAATATCGATCGAAACAAGGTTTAATTGACTGTTTCAGCGTGGTACCACATTACTACGTGATACAATCCAGAAACAGCCCAGGATCTAGCCATGAAGTATGAGAAATATGCGAAAGTATGAGCCTGACGAGGGCAAATCCTAGACCTAACCCAGACCTAACATGCGTTATCCTCAAAAATATTTATCAAGACCAGGTTTAACTGAATGTTTCAGTATGGCACCACATTACTACGTGATCCATACCAGAAAAAACCCAGGATCTGTTCAACAAGTATGTGAAAAATGCGAAAGTATGACCCTGATGTGGGCAAATCCCAGACCTATCCTAGACCTAACTTGCATTGTCCTCTAAAATATTGATGGAAACCAGGTTTAATTGACTGTTTCAGTGTTGTACTTCATTACTACGTTATGCAATCCAGAAAGAGCCCAGGATCTAGCCATCAAGTATGAGAAATATGCGCAAGAATGAGCCTGATAAGAGCAAATCCCAGACCTAACCTAGACCTAACATGAATTATTCTCTAAAATATTGTTCGAAACCAGGTTTAATTGACTGTTTCAGTGTGGTCCCACATTACTACGTGATCCAAACCAGAAGAAACCCAGGATCGGTTCAACAAGTATGTGAAGAATGCGAAAGTATGAGTCTGATGAGGTCAAATTCCAGACCTATCCCAGACTTAACTTGCGTTATCCTCTAAAATATTGATCGAAACCGGGTCTAATCAACTGTTTCAGCGTGGTACCACATTACTACGTGATCCAAACCAGAAAAAACCCAGGATCTGTTCAACAAGTATGTGAAAAACGCGAAAGTATGAGCCTGATGAGGGCAAATTTCAGAGCTATCCCAGACCTAACTTGCGTTGTCCTCTAAGATATTGATGGAAACCAGGTTTAGGTGACTGTTTCAGTGTTGTACTTCATTACTACGTGATGCGATGAAGAAAAAGCCCAGGATCTAGCCATCATGTATGAGACATATGCGAAAGAATAAGCCTGATGAGGGCAATTCCTAGACCTAACCCAGACCTAACATGCGTTATCCTCTAAAATATTTATCCAGACCAGGTTCCATTGAATGTTTCAGTGTGGTACCACTTTACTACGAGATCCAATCCAGAAATAGCCCAGGATCTAGCCATGAAGTATGAGAAATATGCGAAAGTATGAGCCTGATGAGGGCAAATCCTAGACCTAACCCAGACCTAACATGCGTTATCTTCTAAAATATTTATCAAGACCAGGTTTAATTGAATGTTTCAGTGTGGTACCACATTACTACGTGATGCAATCCAGAAAAAGCCCAGGATCTAGCCATCAAGTTTGAGAAATCTGCGAAAGAATGAGCCTGATGAGGGCAAATACTAGACCTAACCCAGACCTAACATGCGTTATCCTCTATAATATTGATCGCAACCAGGTTTAATGGACTGTTTCAGAGTGGTACCACACTACTACGTGATCCAAACCAGAAAAAACCCAGGATCTGTTCAACAAGTATGTGAAAAACGCGAAAGTATGAGTCTGATGAGGTCAAATCCCAGGCCTAACCTAGACCTAACATGCGTTGTCCTCTAAAATATTGATGGAAACCAGGTTGAATTGACTGTTTCAGTGTTGTACTTCATTACTACGTGATGCAATCAAGAAAAAGGCTAGGATCTAGCCATGAAGTATGAGAAATATGCGAAAGTAAGAGCCTGATGAGGGCAAATCCTAGACCTATCCCATACCTAACTTGCGTTATCCTCTAACATATTGATCGAAACCAGGTTTAGTTGACTGATTCAGCGTGGTACCACATTACTACGTGATGCAATCCAGAAAAAGCCCAGGATCTAGCCATCAAGTATGAGAAATATGCGAAAGAATGAGCCTGATGAGGGCAAATCCTAGACCTAACCCAGACCTAACATGCGTTATCCTCTAAAATATTTATCCAGACCAGGTTTCATTGAATGTTTCAGTGTGGTACCGCTTTACTACGTGATCCAATCCAGAAATAGCCCAGGATCTAGCCATGAAGTATGAGAAATATGCGAAAGTATGAGCCTGCTGAGGGCAAATCCAAGACCTATCCCAGACCTAACTTGCGTTGTCCTCTAAGATATTGATGGAGACCAGGTTCAATTGACTGTTTCAGTGTTGTACTTCATTACTACGTGATGCAATCCAGAAAAAGCCCAGGATCTAGCCATGAAGTATGAGAAATATGCGAAAGTATGAGCCTGATGAGTGCAAATCCTAGACCTAACCCAGACCTAACATGCGTTATCCTCTAAAATATTTATCCAGACCAGGTTTCATTGAATGTTTCAGTGTGGTACCACTTTACTACATGATCCAATCCAGAAATAGCCCAGGATCTAGCCATGAAGTATGAGAAATATGCGAAAGTAAGAGCCTGATGTGGGCAAATCCTAGACCTATCCCAGACCTAACTTCCGTTATCCTCTAAAATATTGATCGAAACCAGGTTTAATTGACTGTTTCAGCGTGGTACCACATTACTACGTGATACAATCCAGAAACAGCCCAGGATCTAGGCATGAAGTATGAGAAATATGCGAAAGTATGAGCCTGATGAGGGCAAATCCTAGACCTAACCCAGACCTAACATGCGTTATCCTCTAAAATATTTATCAAGATCAGGTTTAATTGATTGTTTCAGTGTGGTCCCACATTACTACGTGTTCCATGCCAGAAAATACTCAGGATCTGTTCAACATGTTTGAGAAATATGCGGAAGAATGAGCCTGATGAGAGCAAATCCCAGACCTAACCTAGACCTAACATGAATTATTCTCTAAAATATTGATCGAAACCAGGTTTACTTGACTGTTTCAGTGTGGTCCCACATTACTACGTGATCTAAACCAGAAAAAACCCAGGATCTGTTCAACAAGTATGTGAAAAACGCGAAACTGTGAGCCTGATGAGGGCAAATCTTAGACCTAACCTTGACCTAACATGCGTTATCCTCTAAGATATTTATCCAGACCAGGTTTCATTGAATGTTTCAGTGTGGTACCACTTTACTATGTGATCCAATCCAGAAATAGCCCAGGAGCTAGCCATGAAGTATGAGAAATATGCGAAAGTATGAGCCTGATGAGGGCAAATCCTAGACCTAACCCAGACCTAACATGCGTTATTCTCTAAAATATTTATCAAGACCAGGTTTAATTGAATGTTTCAGTGTGGTACCACATTACTACGTCATCCAAACCAGAAAAAACCCAGGATCCGTTCAACAAGTATGCGAAGAATGCGAAAGTATGAGTCTGATCAGTGAAAATCTCAGGCCTTACCAAGACCTAACTTGCGTTGTCTTCTAAAATATTCATGGAGACCTGGTTTCATTGACTGTTTCAGTGTGGTACTACATTACTACGTGATGCAATCTAGAAAAAGCCCAGGATCTAGCCATCATGTGTGAGAAATATGCGAAAGAATGAGCCTGATGACAGCAAATCCCAGACCTAACCTAGACCTAACATGCGTTATCCTCTAAAATATTGAGCGAAACCAGGTTTAATGGACTGTCTCAGTGAGGTACCACTTTACTACGTGATCCAATCCCGAAATAGCCCAGGATCTAGCCATGAAGTATGAGAAATATGCGAAAGTAAGAGCCTGATGAGGGCAAATCCTAGACCTATCCCAGACCTAACTTCCGTTATCCTCTAAAATATTGATCGAAACCAGGTTTAATTGACTGTTTCAGCGTGGTACCACATTACTACGTGATACAATCCAGAAACAGCCCAGGATCTAGCCATGAAGTATGAGAAATATGCGAAAGTAAGAGCCTGATGGGGGCAAATCCTAGACCTATCCCAGACCTAACTTCCGTTATCCTCTAAAATATTGATCGAAAACAGGTTTAATTGACTGTTTCAGTGTTGTACTTCATTACTAAGTGATGCAGTCCAGAAAAAGCCCGGGATCTAGCCATCAAGTATGAGAAATATGCGAAAGAATGAGCCTGATGAGGGCAAATCCTAGACCTAGCCCAGACCTAACATGCGTTATCCTCTAAAATATTCATCAAGACCAGGTTTAATTGAATGTTTCAGTGTGGTACCACATTACTACGTGATGCAATCCAGGAAAAGCCCAGGATCTAGCCATCAAGTATGAGAAATATGCGAAAGAATGAGCCTGATGAGAGCAAATCCCAGACCTAACCTAGACCTAACATGAATTATTCTCTAAAATATTGATCGAAACCAGGTTTAATTGAATGTTTCAGTGTGGTACCACATTACTACGTGAACCAAACCAGAAAAAACCCAGGATCCGTTCAACAAGTATGTTAAAACTGCGACAGTATGACCCTGATGAGGGCAAATCCCAGGCCTAACCTAGACCTAACATGCGTTGTCCTCTAAAATATTGATGGAAACCAGGTTTAATTGACTGTTTCAGTGTTGTACTTCATTACTACGTGATGCAATCCAGAAAAAGGCCAGGATCTAGCCATGAAGTATGAGAAATATGCGAAAGAATGAGCCTGATGAGGGCAAATCCTAGACCTAACCCAGACCTAACATGCGTTATCCTCTAAAATATTTATCCAGACCAGGTTTCATTGAATGTTTCAGTGTGGTACCACTTTACTACGTGATCCAATCCAGAAAAAGCCCGGGATCTAGCCATCAAGTATGAGAAATATGCGAAAGAATGAGCCTGATGAGGGCAAATCCTAGACCTAGCCCAGACCTAACATGCGTTATCCTCTAAAATATTCATCAAGACCAGGTTTAATTGAATGTTTCAGTGTGGTACCACATTACTACGTGATGCAATCCAGGAAAAGCCCAGGATCTAGCCATCAAGTATGAGAAATATGCGAAAGAATGAGCCTGATGAGAGCAAATCCCAGACCTAACCTAGACCTAACATGAATTATTCTCTAAAATATTGATCGAAACCAGGTTTAATTGAATGTTTCAGTGTGGTACCACATTACTACGTGAACCAAACCAGAAAAAACCCAGGATCCGTTCAACAAGTATGTTAAAACTGCGACAGTATGACCCTGATGAGGGCAAATCCCAGGCCTAACCTAGACCTAACATGCGTTGTCCTCTAAAATATTGATGGAAACCAGGTTTAATTGACTGTTTCAGTGTTGTACTTCATTACTACGTGATGCAATCCAGAAAAAGGCCAGGATCTAGCCATGAAGTATGAGAAATATGCGAAAGAATGAGCCTGATGAGGGCAAATCCTAGACCTAACCCAGACCTAACATGCGTTATCCTCTAAAATATTTATCCAGACCAGGTTTCATTGAATGTTTCAGTGTGGTACCACTTTACTACGTGATCCAATCCAGAAATAGCCCAGGATCTAGCCATGAAGTATGAGAAATATGCGAAAGTATGAGCCTGATGAGGGCAAATCCAAGACCTATCCCAGACCTAACTTGCGTTGTCCTCTAAGATATTGATGGAGACCAGGTTCAATTGACTGTTTCAGTGTTGTACTTCATTACTACGTGATGCAATCCAGAAAAAGCCCAGGATCTAGCCATGAAGTATGAGAAATATGCGAAAGTATGAGCCTGATGAGTGCAAATCCTAGACCTAACCCAGACCTAACATGCGTTATCCTCTGGAATATTTATCAAGACCAGGTTTAATTGACTGTTTCAGTGTTGTACTTCATTACTACGTGATGCAATCCAGAAAAAGGCCAGGATCTAGCCATGAAGTATGAGAAATATGCGAAAGAATGAGCCTGATGAGGGCAAATCCTAGACCTAACCCAGACCTAACATGCGTTATCCTCTAAAATATTTATCCAGACCAGGTTTCATTGAATGTTTCAGTGTGGTACCACTTTACTACGTGATCCAATCCCGAAATAGCCCAGGATCTAGCCATGAAGTATGAGAAATATGCGAAAGTAAGAGCCTGATGAGGGCAAATCCTAGACCTATCCCAGACCTAACTTCCGTTATCCTCTAAAATATTGATCGAAACCAGGTTTAATTGACTGTTTCAGCGTGGTACCACATTACTACGTGATACAATCCAGAAACAGCCCAGGATCTAGCCATGAAGTATGAGAAATATGCGAAAGTAAGAGCCTGATGGGGGCAAATCCTAGACCTATCCCAGACCTAACTTCCGTTATCCTCTAAAATATTGATCGAAAACAGGTTTAATTGACTGTTTCAGTGTTGTACTTCATTACTAAGTGATGCAGTCCAGAAAAAGCCCGGGATCTAGCCATCAAGTATGAGAAATATGCGAAAGAATGAGCCTGATGAGGGCAAATCCTAGACCTAGCCCAGACCTAACATGCGTTATCCTCTAAAATATTCATCAAGACCAGGTTTAATTGAATGTTTCAGTGTGGTACCACATTACTACGTGATGCAATCCAGGAAAAGCCCAGGATCTAGCCATCAAGTATGAGAAATATGCGAAAGAATGAGCCTGATGAGAGCAAATCCCAGACCTAACCTAGACCTAACATGAATTATTCTCTAAAATATTGATCGAAACCAGGTTTAATTGAATGTTTCAGTGTGGTACCACATTACTACGTGAACCAAACCAGAAAAAACCCAGGATCCGTTCAACAAGTATGTTAAAACTGCGACAGTATGACCCTGATGAGGGCAAATCCCAGGCCTAACCTAGACCTAACATGCGTTGTCCTCTAAAATATTGATGGAAACCAGGTTTAATTGACTGTTTCAGTGTTGTACTTCATTACTACGTGATGCAATCCAGAAAAAGGCCAGGATCTAGCCATGAAGTATGAGAAATATGCGAAAGAATGAGCCTGATGAGGGCAAATCCTAGACCTAACCCAGACCTAACATGCGTTATCCTCTAAAATATTTATCCAGACCAGGTTTCATTGAATGTTTCAGTGTGGTACCACTTTACTACGTGATCCAATCCAGAAATAGCCCAGGATCTAGCCATGAAGTATGAGAAATATGCGAAAGTATGAGCCTGATGAGGGCAAATCCAAGACCTATCCCAGACCTAACTTGCGTTGTCCTCTAAGATATTGATGGAGACCAGGTTCAATTGACTGTTTCAGTGTTGTACTTCATTACTACGTGATGCAATCCAGAAAAAGCCCAGGATCTAGCCATGAAGTATGAGAAATATGCGAAAGTATGAGCCTGATGAGTGCAAATCCTAGACCTAACCCAGACCTAACATGCGTTATCCTCTGGAATATTTATCAAGACCAGGTTTAATTGAATGTTTCAGTGTGGTACTACATTACTACGTGATGCAATCCAGAAAAAGCCTAGGATCTAGCCATCAAGTTTGAGAAATATGCAGAAGAATGAGCCTGATGAGGGCAAATACTAGTCCTAACCCAGACCTAACATGCGTTATCCTCTAAAATATTGATCGCAACCAGGTTTAATGGACTGTTTCAGTGTGGTACCACACTACTACGTGATCCAAACCAGAAAAAACCCAGGATCTAGCCATGAAGTATGAGAAATATGCGATAGTATGAGCCTGATGAGAGTAAATCCTAGACCTAACCCAGACCTAACATGCGTTATCCTCTGGAATATTTATCAAGACCAGGTTTAATTGAATGTTTCAGTGTGGTCCCACATTACTACGTGTTCCATGCCAGAAAATACCCAGGATCTGTTCAACATGTATGAGAAATATGCGGAAGAATGAGCCTGATGAGAGCAAATCCCAGACCTATCCTAGACCTAACATGAATTATTCTCTAAAATATTGATCGAAACCCGGTTTACTTGACTGTTTCAGTGTGGTCCCACATTACTACGTGATCCAAACCAGAAAAAACCCAGGATCTGTTCAACAAGTATGTGAAAAACGCGAAACTGTGAGCCTGATCAGGGCAAGTCTTAGACCTAACCTTGACCTAACATGCGTTGTCCTCTAAGATATTTATCCAGACCAGGTTTCATTGAATGTTTCAGTGTGGTACCACTTTACTACGTGATCCAATCCAGAAATAGCCCAGGATCTAGCCATGAAGTATGAGAAATATGCGAAAGTATGATCCTGATGAGGGCAAATCCTAGACCTAACCCAGACCTAACATGCGTTATCATCTAAAATATTTATCAAGACCTGGTTTAATTGATTGTTTCAGTGTGGTCCCACATTACTACGTGAACCATACCAGAAAAAACCCAGGATCCGTTCAACAGGTATCTGAAGAATGCGAAAGTATGAGTCTGATGAGTGAAAATCTCAGGGCTAACTTAGACCTAACATGCATTATCCTCTAAAATATTGATCCAAACCAGGTTTAGTGGACTGTTTCAGTGTGGTACCACTTTACTACGTGATCCAAAGCAGAAAAAACCCTAGATCAGGTCAACATGTATGTTAGAACTGCGAAAGTATGACCCTGATGAGGGCAAATCCCAGGCCTAACCCAGACCTAACATGCGTTATCCTCAAAAATATTTATCAAGACCAGGTTTAACTGAATGTTTCAGTATGGTACCACATTACAACGTGAACCATACCAGAAAAAACCCAGGATCCGTTCAGCAGGTATCTGAAGAATGCGAAAGTATGAGTCTGATGAGTGAAAATCTCAGGGCTAACCTAGACCTAACATGCATTATCCTCTAAAATATTGATCCAAACCAGGTTTAGTGGACTGTTTCAGTGTGGTACCACTTTACTACGTGATCCAAAGCAGAAAAAACCCTCGATCACGTCAACATGTATGTTAGAACTGCGAAAGTATGACCCTGATGAGGGCAAATCCCAGGCCTAACCCAGACCTAACATGCGTTATCCTCTAAAATATTTATCAAGACCAGGTTGAATTGATTGCTTCAGTGTGGTCCCACATTACTACGTGATCCATACCAGAAAAAACCCAGCATCCGTTCAACAAGTATGTGAAGAATGCGAAAGAATGAGTCTGATGAGGGCAAATCCCAGACCTATCCCAGACCTAACTTACGTTATCCTCTAAAATATTTATCAAGACCAGGTTTAATTGAATGTTTCAGTGTGGTACCACATTACTATGTGATCCAAACCAGAAAATAGCCCAGGATCTATCCATGAAGTATAAGAAATATGCGAAAGTATGAGTCTGATGAGGGCAAATCCCAGACCTATCCCAGACCTAACTTACGTTATCCTCTAAAATATCGATCGAAACAAGGTTTAATTGACTGTTTCAGCGTGGTACCACATTACTACGTGATACAATCCAGAAACAGCCCAGGATCTAGCCATGAAGTATGAGAAATATGCGAAAGTATGAGCCTGACGAGGGCAAATCCTAGACCTAACCCAGACCTAACATGCGTTATCCTCAAAAATATTTATCAAGACCAGGTTTAACTGAATGTTTCAGTATGGCACCACATTACTACGTGATCCATACCAGAAAAAACCCAGGATCTGTTCAACAAGTATGTGAAAAATGCGAAAGTATGACCCTGATGTGGGCAAATCCCAGACCTATCCTAGACCTAACTTGCATTGTCCTCTAAAATATTGATGGAAACCAGGTTTAATTGACTGTTTCAGTGTTGTACTTCATTACTACGTTATGCAATCCAGAAAGAGCCCAGGATCTAGCCATCAAGTATGAGAAATATGCGCAAGAATGAGCCTGATAAGAGCAAATCCCAGACCTAACCTAGACCTAACATGAATTATTCTCTAAAATATTGTTCGAAACCAGGTTTAATTGACTGTTTCAGTGTGGTCCCACATTACTACGTGATCCAAACCAGAAGAAACCCAGGATCGGTTCAACAAGTATGTGAAGAATGCGAAAGTATGAGTCTGATGAGGTCAAATTCCAGACCTATCCCAGACTTAACTTGCGTTATCCTCTAAAATATTGATCGAAACCGGGTCTAATCAACTGTTTCAGCGTGGTACCACATTACTACGTGATCCAAACCAGAAAAAACGCAGGATCTGTTCAACAAGTATGTGAAAAACGCGAAAGTATGAGCCTGATGAGGGCAAATTTCAGAGCTATCCCAGACCTAACTTGCGTTGTCCTCTAAGATATTGATGGAAACCAGGTTTAGGTGACTGTTTCAGTGTTGTACTTCATTACTACGTGATGCGATGAAGAAAAAGCCCAGGATCTAGCCATCATGTATGAGACATATGCGAAAGAATAAGCCTGATGAGGGCAATTCCTAGACCTAACCCAGACCTAACATGCGTTATCCTCTAAAATATTTATCCAGACCAGGTTCCATTGAATGTTTCAGTGTGGTACCACTTTACTACGAGATCCAATCCAGAAATAGCCCAGGATCTAGCCATGAAGTATGAGAAATATGCGAAAGTATGAGCCTGATGAGGGCAAATCCTAGACCTAACCCAGACCTAACATGCGTTATCTTCTAAAATATTTATCAAGACCAGGTTTAATTGAATGTTTCAGTGTGGTACCACATTACTACGTGATGCAATCCAGAAAAAGCCCAGGATCTAGCCATCAAGTTTGAGAAATCTGCGAAAGAATGAGCCTGATGAGGGCAAATACTAGACCTAACCCAGACCTAACATGCGTTATCCTCTATAATATTGATCGCAACCAGGTTTAATGGACTGTTTCAGAGTGGTACCACACTACTACGTGATCCAAACCAGAAAAAACCCAGGATCTGTTCAACAAGTATGTGAAAAACGCGAAAGTATGAGTCTGATGAGGTCAAATCCCAGGCCTAACCTAGACCTAACATGCGTTGTCCTCTAAAATATTGATGGAAACCAGGTTTAATTGACTGTTTCAGTGTTGTACTTCATTACTACGTGATGCAATCAAGAAAAAGGCTAGGATCTAGCCATGAAGTATGAGAAATATGCGAAAGTAAGAGCCTGATGAGGGCAAATCCTAGACCTATCCCATACCTAACTTGCGTTATCCTCTAACGTATTGATCGAAACCAGGTTTAGTTGAATGTTTCAGTGTTGTACTTCATTACTACGTGATGCAATCCAGAAAAAGCCCAGGATCTAGCCATGAAGTATGAGAAATATGCGAAAGTATGAGCCTGATGAGTGCAAATCCTAGACCTAACCCAGACCTAACATGCGTTATCCTCTAAAATATTTATCCAGACCAGGTTTCATTGAATGTTTCAGTGTGGTACCACTTTACTACATGATCCAATCCAGAAATAGCCCAGGATCTAGCCATGAAGTATGAGAAATATGCGAAAGTAAGAGCCTGATGTGGGCAAATCCTAGACCTATCCCAGACCTAACTTCCGTTATCCTCTAAAATATTGATCGAAACCAGGTTTAATTGACTGTTTCAGCGTGGTACCACATTACTACGTGATACAATCCAGAAACAGCCCAGGATCTAGGCATGAAGTATGAGAAATATGCGAAAGTATGAGCCTGATGAGGGCAAATCCTAGACCTAACCCAGACCTAACATGCGTTATCCTCTAAAATATTTATCAAGATCAGGTTTAATTGATTGTTTCAGTGTGGTCCCACATTACTACGTGTTCCATGCCAGAAAATACTCAGGATCTGTTCAACATGTTTGAGAAATATGCGGAAGAATGAGCCTGATGAGAGCAAATCCCAGACCTAACCTAGACCTAACATGAATTATTCTCTAAAATATTGATCGAAACCAGGTTTACTTGACTGTTTCAGTGTGGTCCCACATTACTACGTGATCTAAACCAGAAAAAACCCAGGATCTGTTCAACAAGTATGTGAAAAACGCGAAGCTGTGAGCCTGATGAGGGCAAATCTTAGACCTAACCTTGACCTAACATGCGTTATCCTCTAAGATATTTATCCAGACCAGGTTTCATTGAATGTTTCAGTGTGGTACCACTTTACTACGTGATCCAATCCAGAAATAGCCCAGGAGCTAGCCATGAAGTATGAGAAATATGCGAAAGTATGAGCCTGATGAGGGCAAATCCTAGACCTAACCCAGACCTAACATGCGTTATTCTCTAAAATATTTATCAAGACCAGGTTTAATTGAATGTTTCAGTGTGGTACCACATTACTACGTCATCCAAACCAGAAAAAACCCAGGATCCGTTCAACAAGTATGCGAAGAATGCGAAAGTATGAGTCTGATCAGTGAAAATCTCAGGCCTTACCAAGACCTAACTTGCGTTGTCTTCTAAAATATTCATGGAGACCTGGTTTCATTGACTGTTTCAGTGTGGTACTACATTACTACGTGATGCAATCTAGAAAAAGCCCAGGATCTAGCCATCATGTGTGAGAAATATGCGAAAGAATGAGCCTGATGACAGCAAATCCCAGACCTAACCTAGACCTAACATGCGTTATCCTCTAAAATATTGAGCGAAACCAGGTTTAATGGACTGTCTCAGTGAGGTACCACTTTACTACGTGATCCAATCCCGAAATAGCCCAGGATCTAGCCATGAAGTATGAGAAATATGCGAAAGTAAGAGCCTGATGAGGGCAAATCCTAGACCTATCCCAGACCTAACTTCCGTTATCCTCTAAAATATTGATCGAAACCAGGTTTAATTGACTGTTTCAGCGTGGTACCACATTACTACGTGATACAATCCAGAAACAGCCCAGGATCTAGCCATGAAGTATGAGAAATATGCGAAAGTAAGAGCCTGATGGGGGCAAATCCTAGACCTATCCCAGACCTAACTTCCGTTATCCTCTAAAATATTGATCGAAAACAGGTTTAATTGACTGTTTCAGTGTTGTACTTCATTACTAAGTGATGCAGTCCAGAAAAAGCCCGGGATCTAGCCATCAAGTATGAGAAATATGCGAAAGAATGAGCCTGATGAGGGCAAATCCTAGACCTAGCCCAGACCTAACATGCGTTATCCTCTAAAATATTCATCAAGACCAGGTTTAATTGAATGTTTCAGTGTGGTACCACATTACTACGTGATGCAATCCAGGAAAAGCCCAGGATCTAGCCATCAAGTATGAGAAATATGCGAAAGAATGAGCCTGATGAGAGCAAATCCCAGACCTAACCTAGACCTAACATGAATTATTCTCTAAAATATTGATCGAAACCAGGTTTAATTGAATGTTTCAGTGTGGTACCACATTACTACGTGATGCAATCCAGGAAAAGCCCAGGATCTAGCCATCAAGTATGAGAAATATGCGAAAGAATGAGCCTGATGAGAGCAAATCCCAGACCTAACCTAGACCTAACATGAATTATTCTCTAAAATATTGATCGAAACCAGGTTTAATTGAATGTTTCAGTGTGGTACCACATTACTACGTGAACCAAACCAGAAAAAACCCAGGATCCGTTCAACA
Organism: Colletes latitarsis; assembly: GCF_051014445.1. Lineage (NCBI taxonomy): Eukaryota > Metazoa > Arthropoda > Insecta > Hymenoptera > Colletidae > Colletes > Colletes latitarsis. The sequence goes on along the minus strand of NC_135136.1, from coordinate 9,473,956 downwards.
AGTATGTTAAAACTGCGACAGTATGACCCTGATGAGGGCAAATCCCAGGCCTTACCAAGACCTAACTTGCGTTGTCTTCTAAAATATTCATGGAGACCTGGTTTCATTGACTGTTTCAGTGTGGTACTACATTACTACGTGATGCAATCCAGGAAAAGCCCAGGATCTAGCCATCAAGTATGAGAAATATGCGAAAGAATGAGCCTGATGAGAGCAAATCCCAGACCTAACCTAGACCTAACATGAATTATTCTCTAAAATATTGATCGAAACCAGGTTTAATTGAATGTTTCAGTGTGGTACCACATTACTACGTGAACCAAACCAGAAAAAACCCAGGATCCGTTCAACAAGTATGTTAAAACTGCGACAGTATGACCCTGATGAGGGCAAATCCCAGGCCTAACCTAGACCTAACATGCGTTGTCCTCTAAAATATTGATGGAAACCAGGTTTAATTGACTGTTTCAGTGTTGTACTTCATTACTACGTGATGCAATCCAGAAAAAGGCCAGGATCTAGCCATGAAGTATGAGAAATATGCGAAAGAATGAGCCTGATGAGGGCAAATCCTAGACCTAACCCAGACCTAACATGCGTTATCCTCTAAAATATTTATCCAGACCAGGTTTCATTGAATGTTTCAGTGTGGTACCACTTTACTACGTGATCCAATCCAGAAATAGCCCAGGATCTAGCCATGAAGTATGAGAAATATGCGAAAGTATGAGCCTGATGAGGGCAAATCCAAGACCTATCCCAGACCTAACTTGCGTTGTCCTCTAAGATATTGATGGAGACCAGGTTCAATTGACTGTTTCAGTGTTGTACTTCATTACTACGTGATGCAATCCAGAAAAAGCCCAGGATCTAGCCATGAAGTATGAGAAATATGCGAAAGTATGAGCCTGATGAGTGCAAATCCTAGACCTAACCCAGACGTAACATGCGTTATCCTCTGGAATATTTATCAAGACCAGGTTTAATTGAATGTTTCAGTGTGGTACTACATTACTACGTGATGCAATCCAGAAAAAGCCTAGGATCTAGCCATCAAGTTTGAGAAATATGCAGAAGAATGAGCCTGATGAGGGCAAATACTAGTCCTAACCCAGACCTAACATGCGTTATCCTCTAAAATATTGATCGCAACCAGGTTTAATGGACTGTTTCAGTGTGGTACCACACTACTACGTGATCCAAACCAGAAAAAACCCAGGATCTAGCCATGAAGTATGAGAAATATGCGATAGTATGAGCCTGATGAGAGTAAATCCTAGACCTAACCCAGACCTAACATGCGTTATCCTCTGGAATATTTATCAAGACCAGGTTTAATTGAATGTTTCAGTGTGGTCCCACATTACTACGTGTTCCATGCCAGAAAATACCCAGGATCTGTTCAACATGTATGAGAAATATGCGGAAGAATGAGCCTGATGAGAGCAAATCCCAGACCTATCCTAGACCTAACATGGATTATTCTCTAAAATATTGATCGAAACCCGGTTTACTTGACTGTTTCAGTGTGGTCCCACATTACTACGTGATCCAAACCAGAAAAAACCCAGGATCTGTTCAACAAGTATGTGAAAAACGCGAAACTGTGAGCCTGATCAGGGCAAGTCTTAGACCTAACCTTGACCTAACATGCGTTGTCCTCTAAGATATTTATCCAGACCAGGTTTCATTGAATGTTTCAGTGTGGTACCACTTTACTACGTGATCCAATCCAGAAATAGCCCAGGATCTAGCCATGAAGTATGAGAAATATGCGAAAGTATGATCCTGATGAGGGCAAATCCTAGACCTAACCCAGACCTAACATGCGTTATCATCTAAAATATTTATCAAGACCTGGTTTAATTGATTGTTTCAGTGTGGTCCCACATTACTACGTGAACCATACCAGAAAAAACCCAGGATCCGTTCAACAGGTATCTGAAGAATGCGAAAGTATGAGTCTGATGAGTGAAAATCTCAGGGCTAACTTAGACCTAACATGCATTATCCTCTAAAATATTGATCCAAACCAGGTTTAGTGGACTGTTTCAGTGTGGTACCACTTTACTACGTGATCCAAAGCAGAAAAAACCCTAGATCAGGTCAACATGTATGTTAGAACTGCGAAAGTATGACCCTGATGAGGGCAAATCCCAGGCCTAACCCAGACCTAACATGCGTTATCCTCAAAAATATTTATCAAGACCAGGTTTAACTGGATGTTTCAGTATGGTACCACATTACAACGTGAACCATACCAGAAAAAACCCAGGATCCGTTCAGCAGGTATCTGAAGAATGCGAAAGTATGAGTCTGATGAGTGAAAATCTCAGGGCTAACCTAGACCTAACATGCATTATCCTCTAAAATATTGATCCAAACCAGGTTTAGTGGACTGTTTCAGTGTGGTACCACTTTACTACGTGATCCAAAGCAGAAAAAACCCTCGATCACGTCAACATGTATGTTAGAACTGCGAAAGTATGACCCTGATGAGGGCAAATCCCAGGCCTAACCCAGACCTAACATGCGTTATCCTCTAAAATATTTATCAAGACCAGGTTGAATTGATTGCTTCAGTGTGGTCCCACATTACTACGTGATCCATACCAGAAAAAACCCAGCATCCGTTCAACAAGTATGTGAAGAATGCGAAAGAATGAGTCTGATGAGGGCAAATCCCAGACCTATCCCAGACCTAACTTACGTTATCCTCTAAAATATTTATCAAGACCAGGTTTAATTGAATGTTTCAGTGTGGTACCACATTACTATGTGATCCAAACCAGAAAATAGCCCAGGATCTATCCATGAAGTATAAGAAATATGCGAAAGTATGAGTCTGATGAGGGCAAATCCCAGACCTATCCCAGACCTAACTTACGTTATCCTCTAAAATATCGATCGAAACAAGGTTTAATTGACTGTTTCAGCGTGGTACCACATTACTACGTGATACAATCCAGAAACAGCCCAGGATCTAGCCATGAAGTATGAGAAATATGCGAAAGTATGAGCCTGACGAGGGCAAATCCTAGACCTAACCCAGACCTAACATGCGTTATCCTCAAAAATATTTATCAAGACCAGGTTTAACTGAATGTTTCAGTATGGCACCACATTACTACGTGATCCATACCAGAAAAAACCCAGGATCTGTTCAACAAGTATGTGAAAAATGCGAAAGTATGACCCTGATGTGGGCAAATCCCAGACCTATCCTAGACCTAACTTGCATTGTCCTCTAAAATATTGATGGAAACCAGGTTTAATTGACTGTTTCAGTGTTGTACTTCATTACTACGTTATGCAATCCAGAAAGAGCCCAGGATCTAGCCATCAAGTATGAGAAATATGCGCAAGAATGAGCCTGATAAGAGCAAATCCCAGACCTAACCTAGACCTAACATGAATTATTCTCTAAAATATTGTTCGAAACCAGGTTTAATTGACTGTTTCAGTGTGGTCCCACATTACTACGTGATCCAAACCAGAAGAAACCCAGGATCGGTTCAACAAGTATGTGAAGAATGCGAAAGTATGAGTCTGATGAGGTCAAATTCCAGACCTATCCCAGACTTAACTTGCGTTATCCTCTAAAATATTGATCGAAACCGGGTCTAATCAACTGTTTCAGCGTGGTACCACATTACTACGTGATCCAAACCAGAAAAAACGCAGGATCTGTTCAACAAGTATGTGAAAAACGCGAAAGTATGAGCCTGATGAGGGCAAATTTCAGAGCTATCCCAGACCTAACTTGCGTTGTCCTCTAAGATATTGATGGAAACCAGGTTTAGGTGACTGTTTCAGTGTTGTACTTCATTACTACGTGATGCGATGAAGAAAAAGCCCAGGATCTACCCATCATGTATGAGACATATGCGAAAGAATAAGCCTGATGAGGGCAATTCCTAGACCTAACCCAGACCTAACATGCGTTATCCTCTAAAATATTTATCCAGACCAGGTTCCATTGAATGTTTCAGTGTGGTACCACTTTACTACGAGATCCAATCCAGAAATAGCCCAGGATCTAGCCATGAAGTATGAGAAATATGCGAAAGTATGAGCCTGATGAGGGCAAATCCTAGACCTAACCCAGACCTAACATGCGTTATCTTCTAAAATATTTATCAAGACCAGGTTTAATTGAATGTTTCAGTGTGGTACCACATTACTACGTGATGCAATCCAGAAAAAGCCCAGGATCTAGCCATCAAGTTTGAGAAATCTGCGAAAGAATGAGCCTGATGAGGGCAAATACTAGACCTAACCCAGACCTAACATGCGTTATCCTCTATAATATTGATCGCAACCAGGTTTAATGGACTGTTTCAGAGTGGTACCACACTACTACGTGATCCAAACCAGAAAAAACCCAGGATCTGTTCAACAAGTATGTGAAAAACGCGAAAGTATGAGTCTGATGAGGTCAAATCCCAGGCCTAACCTAGACCTAACATGCGTTGTCCTCTAAAATATTGATGGAAACCAGGTTTAATTGACTGTTTCAGTGTTGTACTTCATTACTACGTGATGCAATCAAGAAAAAGGCTAGGATCTAGCCATGAAGTATGAGAAATATGCGAAAGTAAGAGCCTGATGAGGGCAAATCCTAGACCTATCCCATACCTAACTTGCGTTATCCTCTAACATATTGATCGAAACCAGGTTTAGTTGACTGATTCAGCGTGGTACCACATTACTACGTGATGCAATCCAGAAAAAGCCCAGGATCTAGCCATCAAGTATGAGAAATATGCGAAAGAATGAGCCGGATGAGGGCAAATCCTAGACCTAACCCAGACCTAACATGCGTTATCCTCTAAAATATTTATCCAGACCAGGTTTCATTGAATGTTTCAGTGTGGTACCACTTTACTACGTGATCCAATCCAGAAATAGCCCAGGATCTAGCCATGAAGTATGAGAAATATGCGAAAGTATGAGCCTGCTGAGGGCAAATCCAAGACCTATCCCAGACCTAACTTGCGTTGTCCTCTAAGATATTGATGGAGACCAGGTTCAATTGACTGTTTCAGTGTTGTACTTCATTACTACGTGATGCAATCCAGAAAAAGCCCAGGATCTAGCCATGAAGTATGAGAAATATGCGAAAGTATGAGCCTGATGAGTGCAAATCCTAGACCTAACCCAGACCTAACATGCGTTATCCTCTAAAATATTTATCCAGACCAGGTTTCATTGAATGTTTCAGTGTGGTACCACTTTACTACATGATCCAATCCAGAAATAGCCCAGGATCTAGCCATGAAGTATGAGAAATATGCGAAAGTAAGAGCCTGATGTGGGCAAATCCTAGACCTATCCCAGACCTAACTTCCGTTATCCTCTAAAATATTGATCGAAACCAGGTTTAATTGACTGTTTCAGCGTGGTACCACATTACTACGTGATACAATCCAGAAACAGCCCAGGATCTAGGCATGAAGTATGAGAAAGATGCGAAAGTATGAGCCTGATGAGGGCAAATCCTAGACCTAACCCAGACCTAACATGCGTTATCCTCTAAAATATTTATCAAGATCAGGTTTAATTGATTGTTTCAGTGTGGTCCCACATTACTACGTGTTCCATGCCAGAAAATACTCAGGATCTGTTCAACATGTTTGAGAAATATGCGGAAGAATGAGCCTGATGAGAGCAAATCCCAGACCTAACCTAGACCTAACATGAATTATTCTCTAAAATATTGATCGAAACCAGGTTTACTTGACTGTTTCAGTGTGGTCCCACATTACTACGTGATCTAAACCAGAAAAAACCCAGGATCTGTTCAACAAGTATGTGAAAAACGCGAAACTGTGAGCCTGATGAGGGCAAATCTTAGACCTAACCTTGACCTAACATGCGTTATCCTCTAAGATATTTATCCAGACCAGGTTTCATTGAATGTTTCAGTGTGGTACCACTTTACTACGTGATCCAATCCAGAAATAGCCCAGGAGCTAGCCATGAAGTATGAGGAATATGCGAAAGTATGAGCCTGATGAGGGCAAATCCTAGACCTAACCCAGACCTAACATGCGTTATTCTCTAAAATATTTATCAAGACCAGGTTTAATTGAATGTTTCAGTGTGGTACCACATTACTACGTCATCCAAACCAGAAAAAACCCAGGATCCGTTCAACAAGTATGCGAAGAATGCGAAAGTATGAGTCTGATCAGTGAAAATCTCAGGCCTTACCAAGACCTAACTTGCGTTGTCTTCTAAAATATTCATGGAGACCTGGTTTCATTGACTGTTTCAGTGTGGTACTACATTACTACGTGATGCAATCTAGAAAAAGCCCAGGATCTAGCCATCATGTGTGAGAAATATGCGAAAGAATGAGCCTGATGACAGCAAATCCCAGACCTAACCTAGACCTAACATGCGTTATCCTCTAAAATATTGAGCGAAACCAGGTTTAATGGACTGTCTCAGTGAGGTACCACTTTACTACGTGATCCAATCCCGAAATAGCCCAGGATCTAGCCATGAAGTATGAGAAATATGCGAAAGTAAGAGCCTGATGAGGGCAAATCCTAGACCTATCCCAGACCTAACTTCCGTTATCCTCTAAAATATTGATCGAAACCAGGTTTAATTGACTGTTTCAGCGTGGTACCACATTACTACGTGATACAATCCAGAAACAGCCCAGGATCTAGCCATGAAGTATGAGAAATATGCGAAAGTAAGAGCCTGATGGGGGCAAATCCTAGACCTATCCCAGACCTAACTTCCGTTATCCTCTAAAATATTGATCGAAAACAGGTTTAATTGACTGTTTCAGTGTTGTACTTCATTACTAAGTGATGCAGTCCAGAAAAAGCCCGGGATCTAGCCATCAAGTATGAGAAATATGCGAAAGAATGAGCCTGATGAGGGCAAATCCTAGACCTAGCCCAGACCTAACATGCGTTATCCTCTAAAATATTCATCAAGACCAGGTTTAATTGAATGTTTCAGTGTGGTACCACATTACTACGTGATGCAATCCAGGAAAAGCCCAGGATCTAGCCATCAAGTATGAGAAATATGCGAAAGAATGAGCCTGATGAGAGCAAATCCCAGACCTAACCTAGACCTAACATGAATTATTCTCTAAAATATTGATCGAAACCAGGTTTAATTGAATGTTTCAGTGTGGTACCACATTACTACGTGAACCAAACCAGAAAAAACCCAGGATCCGTCAAACAAGTATGTTAAAACTGCGACAGTATGACCCTGATGAGGGCAAATCCCAGGCCTAACCTAGACCTAACATGCGTTGTCCTCTAAAATATTGATGGAAACCAGGTTTAATTGACTGTTTCAGTGTTGTACTTCATTACTACGTGATGCAATCCAGAAAAAGGCCAGGATCTAGCCATGAAGTATGAGAAATATGCGAAAGAATGAGCCTGATGAGGGCAAATCCTAGACCTAACCCAGACCTAACATGCGTTATCCTCTAAAATATTTATCCAGACCAGGTTTCATTGAATGTTTCAGTGTGGTACCACTTTACTACGTGATCCAATCCAGAAATAGCCCAGGATCTAGCCATGAAGTATGAGAAATATGCGAAAGTATGAGCCTGATGAGGGCAAATCCAAGACCTATCCCAGACCTAACTTGCGTTGTCCTCTAAGATATTGATGGAGACCAGGTTCAATTGACTGTTTCAGTGTTGTACTTCATTACTACGTGATGCAATCCAGAAAAAGGCCAGGATCTAGCCATGAAGTATGAGAAATATGCGAAAGTATGAGCCTGATGAGTGCAAATCCTAGACCTAACCCAGACCTAACATGCGTTATCCTCTGGAATATTTATCAAGACCTGGTTTAATTGAATGTTTCAGTGTGGTACTACATTACTACGTGATGCAATCCAGAAAAAGCCTAGGATCTAGCCATCAAGTTTGAGAAATATGCAGAAGAATGAGCCTGATGAGGGCAAATACTAGTCCTAACCCAGACCTAACATGCGTTATCCTCTAAAATATTGATCGCAACCAGGTTTAATGGACTGTTTCAGTGTGGTACCACACTACTACGTGATCCAAACCAGAAAAAACCCAGGATCAAGCCATGAAGTATGAGAAATATGCGATAGTATGAGCCTGATGAGAGTAAATCCTAGACCTAACCCAGACCTAACATGCGTTATCCTCTGGAATATTTATCAAGACCAGGTTTAATTGAATGTTTCAGTGTGGTCCCACATTACTACGTGTTCCATGCCAGAAAATACCCAGGATCTGTTCAACATGTATGAGAAATATGCGGAAGAATGAGCCTGATGAGAGCAAATCCCAGACCTATCCTAGACCTAACATGAATTATTCTCTAAAATATTGATCGAAACCCGGTTTACTTGACTGTTTCAGTGTGGTCCCACATTACTACGTGATCCAAACCAGAAAAAACCCAGGATCTGTTCAACAAGTATGTGAAAAACGCGAAACTGTGAGCCTGATCAGGGCAAATCCTAGACCTAACCCAGACCTAACATGCGATACTCTCTAAAATATTTATCAAGACAAGGTTTAATTGAAAGTTTCAGTGTGGTACCACATTACTACGTGATCAAAACCAGAAAAAACCCAGGATCTGTTCAACAAGTATGTGAAGAATGCGAAAGTATGAGTCTGATCGTGAAAATCTCAGGCCTTACCTAGACCTAACTTGCGTCGTCCTCTAAAACATTGATGGAAACTAGGTTTCATTGACTGTTTCAGTGTGGTACTACATTACTACGTGATGCAATCCAGAAAAAGCCCAGGATCTAGCCATCAAGTATGAGAAATATGCGAAAGAATGAGCCTGATGAGGGCAAATCCTAGACCTAACCCAGACCTAACAAGCGTAATCCTCTAAAATATTTATCCAGACCAGGTTTCATTGAATGTTTCAGTGTGGTACCACTTTACTACGTGATCCAATCCAGAAATAGCCCAGGATCTAGCCATGAAGTATGAGAAATATGCGAAAGTATGAGCCTGATGAGTGCAAATCCTAGACCTAACCCAGACCTAACATGCGTTATCCTCTGAAATATTTATCAAGACCAGGTTTAATTGAATGTTTCAGTGTGGTACTACATTACTACGTGATCCAATCCAGAAATAGCCCAGGATCTAGCCATGAAGTATGAGAAATATGCGAAAGTATGAGTCCGATCAGTGAAAATCTCAGGCCTTACCTAGACCTAACTTGCGTTGTCCTCTAAAATATTGATGGAAACCAGGTTTCATTGACTGTTTCAGTGTGGTACTACATTATTACGTGATGCAATCCAGAAAAAGCCCAGGATCTAGCCATAAAGTATGAGAAATATGCGAAAGAATGAGCCTGATGAGAGCAAATCCCAGACCTAACCTAGACCTAACATGCGTTATCCTCTAAAACATTGATCGCAACCAGGTTTAATGGACTGTTTCAGTGTGGTACCACACTACTACGTGATCCAAACCAGAAAAAACCCAGGATCTGTTCAACAAGTATGTGAAAAACGCGAAAGTATGAGTCTGATGAGGTCAAATCCCAGACCTATCCCAGACTTAACTTCCGTTATCCTCTAAAATATTGATCGAAACCAGGTTTAGTCGACTGTTTCAGCGTGGTACCACATTACTACGTGATACAATCCAGAAACAGCCCGGGATCTAGCCATGAAGTATGAGAAATATGCGAAAGTATGAGCCTAATGAGGGCAAATCCTAGACCTAACCCAAACCTAACATGCGTTATCCTCTAAAATATTTATCAAGACCAGGTTTAATTGAATGTTTCAGTGTGCTACCACATTACTACGTGAACCAAACCAGAAAAAACCCAGGATCCGTTCAACAAGTATGTTAAAAATGCGACAGTATGAGTCTGATCGTGAAAATCTCAGGCCTTACCTAGACCTAACTTGCGTTGTCCTCTAAAATATTGATGGAAACCAGGTGTCATTGACTGTTTCAGTGTGGTACTACATTACTACGTGATGCAATCCAGAAAAAGCCCAGGATCTAGCCATCAAGTATGAGAAATATGCGAAAGAATGAGCCTGATGAGGGCAAATCCTAGACCTAACCCAGACCTAACATGCGTAATCCTCTAAAATATTTATCCAGACCAGGTTTCATTGAATGTTTCAGTGTGGTACCACTTTACTACGTGATCCAATCCAGAAATAGCGCAGGATCTAGCCATGAAGTATGAGAAATATGCGAAAGTATGAGCCTGATGAGTGCAAATCCTAGACCTAACCCAGACCTAACATGCGTTATCCTCTGAAATATTTATCAAGACCAGGTTTAATTGAATGTTTCAGTGTGGTACTACATTACTACGTGATCCAATCCAGAAATAGCCCAGGATCTAGCCATGAAGTATCAGAAATATGCGAAAGTATGAGTCCGATCAGTGAAAATCTCAGGCCTTACCTAGACCTAACTTGCGTTGTCCTCTAAAATATTGATGGAAACCAGGTTTCATTGACTGTTTCAGTGTGGTACTACATTATTACGTGATGCAATCCAGAAAAAGCCCAGGATCTAGCCATAAAGTATGAGAAATATGCGAAAGAATGAGCCTGATGAGAGCAAATCCCAGACCTAACCTAGACCTAACATGCGTTATCCTCTAAAACATTGATCGCAACCAGGTTTAATGGACTGTTTATTTGTGGTACCACACTACTACGTGATCCAAACCAGAAAAAACCCAGGATCTGTTCAACAAGTATGTGAAAAACGCGAAAGTATGAGTCTGATGAGGTCAAATCCCAGACCTATCCCAGACTTAACTTCCGTTATCCTCTAAAATATTGATCGAAACCAGGTTTAGTCGACTGTTTCAGCGTGGTACCACATTACTACGTGATACAATCCAGAAACAGCCCGGGATCTAGCCATGAAGTATGAGAAATATGCGAAAGTATGAGCCTAATGAGGGCAAATCCTAGACCTAACCCAAACCTAACATGCGTTATCCTCTAAAATATTTATCAAGACCAGGTTTAATTGAATGTTTCAGTGTGCTACCACATTACTACGTGAACCAAACCAGAAAAAACCCAGGATCCGTTCAACAAGTATGTTAAAAATGCGACAGTATGAGTCTGATCGTGAAAATCTCAGGCCTTACCTAGACCTAACTTGCGTTGTCCTCTAAAATATTGATGGAAACCAGGTGTCATTGACTGTTTCAGTGTGGTACTACATTACTACGTGATGCAATCCAGAAAAAGCCCAGGATCTAGCCATCAAGTATGAGAAATATGCGAAAGAATGAGCCTGATGAGGGCAAATCCTAGACCTAACCCAGACCTAACATGCGTAATCCTCTAAAATATTTATCCAGACCAGGTTTCATTGAATGTTTCAGTGTGGTACCACTTTACTACGTGATCCAATCCAGAAATAGCGCAGGATCTAGCCATGAAGTATGAGAAATATGCGAAAGTATGAGCCTGATGAGTGCAAATCCTAGACCTAACCCAGACCTAACATGCGTTATCCTCAGAAATATTTATCAAGACCAGGTTTAATTGATTGTTTCAGTGTGGTACTACATTACTACGTGATCCAATCCAGAAATAGCCCAGGATCTAGCCATGAAGTATGAGAAATATGCGAAAGTATGAGTCCGATGAGTGAAAATCTCAGGCCTTACATAGACCTAACTTGCGTTGTCCTCTAAAATATTGACGGAAACCAGGTTTCATTGACTGTTTCAGTGTGGTACTACATTATTACGTGATGCAATCCAGAAAAAGCCCAGGATCTAGCCATAAAGTATGAGAAAAATGCTAAAGAATGAGCCTGATGAGAGCAAATCCCAGACCTAACCTAGACCTAACATGCGTTATCCTCTAAAACATTGATCGCAACCAGGTTTAATGGACTGTTTCAGTGTGGTACCACACTACTACGTGGTCCAAACCAGAAAAAACCCAGGATCTGTTCAACAAGTATGTGAAAAACGCGAAAGTATGAGCCTTATGAGTGCAAATCCTAGACCTAACCCAGACCTAGCATGCGTTATCCTCTGAAATATTTATCAAGACCAAGTTTAATTGAATGTTTCAGTGTGGTACTACATTACTACGTGATGCAATCCAGAAAAAGCCCAGGATCTAGCCATGAAGTATGAGAAATATGCGAAAGTATGAGCCTAATGAGGGCAAATCCTAGACCTAACCCAAACCTAACATGCGCTATCCCCTAAAATATTTATCAAGACCAGGTTTAATTGAATGTTTCAGTGTGGTACCACATTACTACGTGAACCAAACCAGAAAAAACCCAGGATCCGTTCAACAGGTATGTTAAAACTGCGGCAGTATGACCCTGATGAGAGCATATCCCTGACCTAACCTAGACCTAACATGAATTATTCTCTAAAATATTGATCAAAACCAGGTTTAATTGACTGTTTCAGTGTGGTGCCACATTACTACGTGATCCAATCCAGAAATAGCCCAGGATCTAGCCATGAAGTATGAGAAATATGCGAAAGTATGAGCCTGATGAGGGCAAATCCTAGACCTAACCCAGACCTAACATGCGTTATTCTCTAAAATATTTATCAAGACCAGGTTTAATTGAATGTTTCAGTGTGGTACCACATTACTACACGATCAAAACCAGAAAAAACACAGGATCCGTTCAACAAGTATGTGAAGAATGCGAAAGTATGAGTCCGATCAGTGAAAATCTCAGGCCTTACCTAGACCTAACTTGCGTTGTCCTCTAAAATATTGATGGAAACCAGGTTTCATTGACTGTTTCAGTGTGGTACTACATTATTACGTGATGCAATCCAGAAAAAGCCCAGGATCTAGCCATAAAGTATGAGAAATATGCGAAAGAATGAGCCTGATGAGAGCAAATCCCAGACCTAACCTAGACCTAACATGCGTTATCCTCTAAAACATTGATCGCAACCAGGTTTAATGGACTGTTTCAGTGTGGTACCACACTACTACGTGATCCAAACCAGAAAAAACCCAGCATCTGTTCAACAAGTATGTGAAAAACGCGAAACTGTGAGCCTGATCAGGGCAAGTCTTAGACCTAACCTTGACCTAACATGCGTTGTCCTCTAAGATATTTAGCCAGACCAGGTTTCATTGAATGTTTCAGTGTGGTACCACTTTACTACGTGATCCAATCCAGAAATAGCCCAGGAGCTAGCCATGAAGTATGAGAAATATGCGAAAGTATGAGCCTGATGAGGGCAAATCCTAGACCTAACCCAGACCTAACATGCGTTATTCTCTAAAATATTTATCAAGACCAGGTTTAATTGAATGTTTCAGTGTGGTACCACATTACTGCGTCATCCAAACCAGAAAAAACCCAGGATCCGTTCAACAAGTATGTGAAGAATGCGAAAGTATGAGTCTGATCAGTGAAAATCTCAGGCCTTACCTAGACCTAACTTGCGTTATCCTCTAAAATATTGATGGAAACTAGGTTTCATTGACTGTTTCAGTGTCGTACTACATTACTACGTGATGCAATCCAGAAAAAGCCCAGGATCTAGCCATCAAGTATGAGAAATATGCGAAAGAATGAGCCTGATGAGGGCAAATCCTAGACCTAACCCAGACCTAACATGCGTTATCCTCTAAAATATTTATCCAGACCAGGTTTCATTGAATGTTTCAGTGTGGTACCACTTTACTACGTGATCCAATCCAGAGATAGCCCAGGATCTAGCCATGAAGTATGAGAAATATGCGAAAGAATGAGCCTGATGAGGGCAAATCCTAGACCTAACCCAGACCTAACATGCGTTATCCTCTAAAATATTTATCCAGACCAGGTTTCATTGAATGTTTCAGTGTGGTACCACTTTACTACGTGATCCAATCCAGAAATAGCCCAGGATCTAGCCATGAAGTATGAGAAATATGCGAAAGTATGAGCCTGATGAGGGAAAATCCAAGACCTATCCCAGACCTAACTTGCGTTGTCCTCTAAGATATTGATGGAGACCAGGTTCAATTGACTGTTTCAGTGTTGTACTTCATTACTACGTGATGCAATCCAGAAAAAGCCCAGGATCTAGCCATCAAGTTTGTGAAATATGCGAAAGAATGAGCCTGATGAGGGCAAATACTAGTCCTAACCCAGACCTAACATGCGTTATCCTCTAAAATATTGATCGCAACCAGGTTTAATGGACTGTTTCAGTGTGGTACCACACTACTACGTGATCCAAACCAGAAAAAACCCAGGATCTAGCCATGAAGTATGAGAAATATGCGAAAGTATGAGCCTGATGAGAGTAAATCCTAGACCTAACCCAGACCTAACATGCGTTATCCTCTAAAATATTTATCAAGACCAGGTTTAATTGATTGATTCAGTGTGGTCCCACATTACTACGTGTTCCATGCCAGAAAATACCCAGGATCTGTTCAACATGTATGAGAAATATGCGGAAGAATGAGCCTGATGAGAGCAAATCCCAGACCTATCCTAGACCTAACATGAATTATTCTCTAAAATATTGATCGAAACCAGGTTTACTTGACTGTTTCAGTGTGGTCCCACATTACTACGTGATCCAAACCAGAAAAAACCCAGGATCTGTTCAACAAGTATGTGAAAAACGCGAAACTGTGAGCCTGATCAGGGCAAGTCTTAGACCTAACCTTGACCTAACATGCGTTGTCCTCTAAGATATTTATCCAGACCAGGTTTCATTGAATGTTTCAGTGTGGTACCACTTTACTACGTGATCCAATCCAGAAATAGCCCAGGAGCTAGCCATGAAGTATGAGAAATATGCGAAGGTATGAGCCTGATGAGGGCAAATCCTAGACCTAACCCAGACCTAACATGCGTTATTCTCTAAAATATTTATCAAGACCAGGTTTAATTGAATGTTTCAGTGTGGTACCACATTACTGCGTCATCCAAACCAGAAAAAACCCAGGATCCGTTCAACAAGTATGTGAAGAATGCGAAAGTATGAGTCTGATCAGTGAAAATCTCAGGCCTTACCTAGACCTAACTTGCGTTGTCCTCTAAAATATTGATGGAAACTAGGTTTCATTGACTGTTTCAGTGTCGTACTACATTACTACGTGATGCAATCCAGAAAAAGCCCAGGATCTAGCCATCAAGTATGAGAAATATGCGAAAGAATGAGCCTGATGACGGCAAATCCCAGACCCATCCCAGACCTAACTTGCGTTATCCTCAAAAATATTGATAGAAACCAGGTTTAATGGACTGTTTCAGTGTGGTACCACACTACTACGTGATCCAAACCAGAAAAAACCCAGGATCTAGCCATGAAGTATGAGAAATATGCGAAAGTATGAGCCTGATGAGAGTAAATCCTAGACCTAACCCAGACCTAACATGCGTTATCCTCTAAAATATTTATCAAGACCAGGTTTAATTGATTGATTCAGTGTGGTCCCACATTACTACGTGTTCCATGCCAGAAAATACCCAGGATCTGTTCAACAAGTATGTGAAGAATGCGAAAGTATGAGTCTGATCAGTGAAAATCTCAGGCCTTTCCTAGACCTAACTTGCGTTGTCCTCTAAAATATTGATGGAAACTAGGTTTCATTGACTGTTTCAGTGTCGTACTACATTACTACGTGATGCAATCCAGAAAAAGCCCAGGATCTAGCCATCAAGTATGAGAAATATGCGAAAGAATGAGCCTGATGAGGGCGAATCCTAGACCTAACCCAGACCTAACATGCGTTATCCTCTAAAATATTTATCCAGACCAGGTTTCATTGAATGTTTCAGTGTGGTACCACTTTACTACGTGATCCAATCCAGAGATAGCCCAGGATCTAGCCATGAAGTATGAGAAATATGCGAAAGTATGAGTCCGATCAGTGAAAATCTCAGGCCTTACCTAGACCTAACTTGCGTTGTCCTCTAAAATATTGATGGAAACCAGGTTTCATTGACTGTTTCAGTGTGGTACTACATTATTACGTGATGCAATCCAGAAAAAGCCCAGGATCTAGCCATAAAGTATGAGAAATATGCGAAAGAATGAGCCTGATGAGAGCAAATCCCAGACCTAACCTAGACCTAACATGCGTTATCCTCTAAAACATTGATCGCAACCAGGTTTAATGGACTGTTTCGGTGTGGTACCACACTACTACGTGATCCAAACCAGAAAAAACCCAGGATCTGTTCAACAAGTATGTGAAAAACGCGAAACTGTGAGCCTGATCAGGGCAAGTCTTAGACCTAACCTTGATCTAACATGCGTTGTCCTCTAAGATATTTAGCCAGACCAGGTTTCATTGAATGTTTCAGTGTGGTACCACTTTACTACGTGATCCAATCCAGAAATAGCCCAGGAGCTAGCCATGAAGTATGAGAAATATGCGAAAGTATGAGCCTGATGAGGGCAAATCCTAGACCTAACCCAGACCTAACATGCGTTATTCTCTAAAATATTTATCAAGACCAGGTTTAATTGAATGTTTCAGTGTGGTACCACATTACTGCGTCAACCAAACCAGAAAAAACCCAGGATCCGTTCAACAAGTATGTGAAGAATGCGAAAGTATGAGTCTGATCAGTGAAAATCTCAGGCCTTACCTAGACCTAACTTGCGTTGTCCTCTAAAATATTGATGGAAACTAGGTTTCATTGACTGTTTCAGTGTCGTACTACATTACTACGTGATGCAATCCAGAAAAAGCCCAGGATCTAGCCATCAAGTATGAGAAATATGCGAAAGAATGAGCCTGATGAGGGCGAATCCTAGACCTAACCCAGACCTAACATGCGTTATCCTCTAAAATATTTATCCAGACCTGGTTTCATTGAATGTTTCAGTGTGGTACCACTTTACTACGTGATCCAATCCAGAGATAGCCCAGGATCTAGCCATGAAGTATGAGAAATATGCGAAAGTATGAGCCTGATGAGGGCAAATACTAGACCTAACCCAGACCTAACATGCGTTATCCTCTAAAACATTGATCGCAACCAGGTTTAATGGACTGTTTCAGTGTGGTACCACACTACTACGTGATCCAAACCAGAAAAAACCCAGGATCTGTTCAACATGTATGTGAAAAACGCCAAAGTATGAGTCTGATGAGGTCAAATCCCAGACCTATCCCAGACTTAACTTGCGTTATCCTCTAAAATATTGATGGAAACCAAGTTTAATTGACTGTTTCAGTGTTGTACTACATTACTACGTGATGCAATCCTGAAAAAGCCCAGGATCTAGCCATAAAGTATGAGAAATATGCGAAAGAATGAGCCTGATGAGAGCAAATCCCAGACCTAACCTAGACCTAACATGCGTTATCCTCTAAAACATTGATCGCAACCAGGTTTAATGGACTGTTTCAGTGTGGTACCACACTACTACGTGATCCAAACCAGAAAAAACCCAGGATCTGTTCAACATGTATGTGAAAAACGCGAAACTGTGAGCCTGATCAGGGCAAGTCTTAGACCTAACCTTGACCTAACATGCGTTGTCCTCTAAGATATTTAGCCAGACCAGGTTTCATTGAATGTTTCAGTGTGGTACCACTTTACTACGTGATCCAATCCAGAAATAGCCCAGGAGCTAGCCATGAAGTATGAGAAATATGCGAAAGTATGAGCCTGATGAGGGCAAATCCTAGACCTAACCCAGACCTAACATGCGTTATTCTCTAAAATATTTATCAAGACCAGGTTTAATTGAATGTTTCAGTGTGGTACCACATTACTGCGTCATCCAAACCAGAAAAAACCCAGGATCCGTTCAACAAGTATGTGAAGAATGCGAAAGTATGAGTCTGATCAGTGAAAATCTCAGGCCTTACCTAGACCTAACTTGCGTTGTCCTCTAAAATATTGATGGAAACTAGGTTTCATTGACTGTTTCAGTGTCGTACTACATTACTACGTGATGCAATCCAGAAAAAGCCCAGGATCTAGCCATCAAGTATGAGAAATATGCGAAAGAATGAGCCTGATGAGGGCAAATCCTAGACCTAACCCAGACCTAACATGCGTTATCCTCTAAAATATTTATCCAGACCAGGTTTCATTGAATGTTTCAGTGTGGTACCACTTTACTACGTGATCCAATCCAGAGATAGCCCAGGATCTAGCCATGAAGTATGAGAAATATGCGAAAGTATGAGCCTGATGAGGGCAAATCCAAGACCTATCCCAGACCTAACTTGCGTTGTCCTCTAAGATATTGATGGAGACCAGGTTCAATTGACTGTTTCAGTGTTGTGCTTCATTACTACGTGATGCAATCCAGAAAAAGCCCAGGATCTAGCCATGAAGTATGAGAAATATGCGAAAGTATGAGCCTGATGAGTGCAAATCCTAGACCTAACCCAGACCTAACATGCGTTGTCCTCTGAAATATTTATCAAGACCAGGTTTAATTGAATGTTTCAGTGTGGTAGTACATTACTACGTGATGCGATCCAGAAAAAGCCCAGGATCTAGCCATCAAGTTTGAGAAATATGCGATAGAATGATCCTGATGAGGGCAAATACTAGTCCTAACCCAGACCTAACATGCGTTATCCTCTAAAACATTGATCGCAACCAGGTTTAATGGACTGTTTCAGTGTGGTACCACACTACTACGTGATCCAAACCAGAAAAAACCCAGGATCTGTTCAACAAGTATGTGAAAAACGCCAAAGTATGAGTCTGATGAGGTCAAATCCCAGACCTATCCCAGACTTAACTGGCGTTATCCTTTAAAATATTGATGGAAACCAAGTTTAATTGACTGTTTCAGTGTTGTACTTCATTACTACGTGATGCAATCCAGAAAAAGCCCAGGATCTAGCCATCAAGTATGAGAAATATGCGAAAGAATGAGCCTGATGAGAGCAAATCCCTGACCTAACCTAGACCTAACATGAATTATTCTCTAAAATATTGATCAAAACCAGGTTTAATTGACTGTTTCAGTGTGGTGCCACATTACTACATGATCCAATCCAGAAATAGCCCAGGCTCTAGCCATGAAGTATGAGAGATATGCGAAAGTATGAGCCTGATGAGGGCAAATCCTAGACCTAACCCAGACCTAACATGCGATACTCTCTAAAATATTTATCAAGACAAGGTTTAATTGAATGTTTCAGTGTGGTACCACATTACTACGTGATCAAAACCAGAAAAAACCCAGGATCTGTTCAACAAGTATGTGAAGAATGCGAAAGTATGAGTCTGATCAGTGAAAATCTCAGGCCTTACCTAGACCTAACTTGCGTTGTCCTCTAAAATATTTATGGAAACTAGGTTTCATTGACTGTTTCAGTGTGGTACTACATTACTACGTGATGCAATCCAGAAAAAGCCCAGGATCTAGCCATCAAGTATGAGAAATATGCGAAAGAATGAGCCTGATGAGGGCAAATCCTAGACCTAACCCAGACCTAACATGCGTAATCCTCTAAAATATTTATCCAGACCAGGTTTCATTGAATGTTTCAGTGTGGTACCACTTTACTACGTGATCCAATCCCGAAATAGCCCAGGATCTAGCCATGAAGTATGAGAAATATGCGAAAGTATGAGCCTGATGAGTGCAAATCCTAGACCTAACCCAGACCTAACATGCGTTATCCTCTGAAATATTTATCAAGACCAGGTTTAATTGAATGTTTCAGTGTGGTACTACATTACTACGTGATCCAATCCAGAAATAGCCCAGGATCTAGCCATGAAGTATGAGAAATATGCGAAAGTATGAGTCCGATCAGTGAAAATCTCAGGCCTTACCTAGACCTAACTTGCGTTGTCCTCTAAAATATTGATGGAAACCAGGTTTCATTGACTGTTTCAGTGTGGTACTACATTATTACGTGATGCAATCCAGAAAAAGCCCAGGATCTAGCCATAAAGTATGAGAAATATGCGAAAGAATGAGCCTGATGAGAGCAAATCCCAGACCTAACCTAGACCTAACATGCGTTATCCTCTAAAACATTGATCGCAACCAGGTTTAATGGACTGTTTCAGTGTGGTACCACACTACTACGTGATCCAAACCAGAAAAAACCCAGGATCTGTTCAACAAGTATGTGAAAAACGCGAAAGTATGAGCCTTATGAGTGCAAATCCTAGACCTAACCCAGACCTAGCATGCGTTATCCTCTGAAATATTTATCAAGACCAAGTTTAATTGAATGTTTCAGTGTGGTACTACATTACTACGTGATGCAATCCAGAAAAAGCCCAGGATCTAGCTATGAAGTATGAGAAATATGCGAAAGTATGAGCCTAATGAGGGCAAATCCTAGACCTAACCCAAACCTAACATGCGTTATCCTCTAAAATATTTATCAAGACCAGGTTTAATTGAATGTTTCAGTGTGGTACCACATTACTACGTGAACCAAACCAGAAAAAACCCAGGATCCGTTTAACAAGTATGTTAAAACTGCGGCAGTATGACCCTGATGAGAGCAAATCCCTGACCTAACCTAGACCTAACATGAATTATTCTCTAAAATATTGATCAAAACCAGGTTTAATTGACTGTTTCGGTGTGGAACCACATTACTACGTGATCTAAACCAGAAAAAGCCCAGGATCTGGCCAACAAGTATGCGAGAAATGCGAAGGTACGAGCCAGATAAGGCCAAATCCCAGACCTAACCCAGACATAACCGGCGTTATCCTCTAAAATATTAATCGCAACCGGGTTTAATTCACTGTTTCGGTGTGGAACCACATTACGACGGGATACAAACCAGATAAAGCCCTGGATCTGGCCAACAAGTATGTGAGAAATGCGAAAGTATGAGCCAGATGAGGCCAAATCCCAGACCTAACCAAGACATAACCGGCGTTATCCTCTAAAATATTAATCGCAACCAGGTTTAATTGACTGCATCGGTGTGGTACCGCATTACTACGTGATCCAAACCAGAAAAAGCCCAGGATCTTGCCAACAAGTATGCGAAAAATGCGAAAATACGAGCCAGATGACGGCAAATCCCAGACCTAACCGTGACATAACCGGCGTTATCCTCCAAAATGTTAATCACAACCAGGTTTAATTGACTGTTTCAGTGTGGTACCGCATTACTACGTGATCCAAACCAGAAAAAGCCCAGGATCTGCCTACAAGTATGCCAGAAATGCGAAAGTACGAGCCAGATGATTGCAAATAGCAGAACTAACCCAAACATAAGCAGCGTTATCCTCTAAAATATTCATCGCAGCCAGGCTTAATTGACTGCTTCGGTGTGGATCCACATTACGACGGGATCCAAACCACAAGAAACCCAAGATCTGGCCAACAAGTACGCGAAAATTGCGAAAGTATGAGCCAGATGTTTGCAAATACCAGAACTAACCCAGACATAACCAGCGTTATCCTCTAAAATATTAATCGCAACCAGGTTTAATTGACTGCTTCGGTGTGGATCCACATTACGACGGGATCCAAACCACAAGAAACCCAAGATCTGGCCAACAAGTACGCGAAAATTGCGAAAGTATGAGCCTGATGATTGCAAATACCAGAACTAACCCAGACATAACCAGCGTTATCCTCTAAAATATTAATCGCAACCAGGTTTAATTGACTGTTTCGGTGTGGTACCGCATTACTACGTGATACAGACCAGAAAAAGGCCAGGATCTGGCCAACATGTATGCGAAAAATGTGATAGTAGGAGACAGATGAGGGCAAATCCCAGACCTAACCCAGACATAACCGGCGTTATCCTCTAAAATATTAATCGCAACCGGGTTTAATTCACTGTTTCGGTGTGGAACCACATTACGACGGGATACAAACCAGATAAAGCCCTGGATCTGGCCAACAAGTATGCGAGAAATGCGAAAGTATGAGCCAGAGGAGGCCAAATCCCAGACCTAACCAAGACATAACCGGCGTTATCCTCTAAAATATTAATCGCAACCAGGTTTAATTGACTGCATCGGTGTGGTACCGCATTACTACGTGATCCAAACCAGAAAAAGCCCAGGATCTTGCCAACAAGTAGACGAAAAATGCGAAGGTACGAGCCAGATGAGGGCAAATCCCAGAACTAACCGAGACATAACCGGCGTTATCCTCCAAAATGTTAATCACAACCAGGTTTAATTGACTGTTTCAGTGTGATACCACATTACTAGGTGGTCCAAGCCAGAAAAAGCCCAGGATCTGCCTACAAGTATGCCAGAAATGCGAAAGTACGAGCCAGATGATTGCAAATAGCAGAACTAACCCAAACATAAGCAGCGTTATCCTCTAAAATATTCATCGCAGCCAGGCTTAATTGACTGCTTCGGTGTGGATCCACATTACGACGGGATCCAAACCACAAGAAACCCAAGATCTGGCCAACAAGTAGACGAAAAATGCGAAGGTACGAGCCAGATGAGGGCAAATCCCAGAACTAACCGAGACATAACCGGCGTTATCCTCCAAAATGTTAATCACAACCAGGTTTAATTGACTGTTTCAGTGTGATACCACATTACTAGGTGGTCCAAGCCAGAAAAAGCCCAGGATCTGCCTACAAGTATGCCAGAAATGCGAAAGTACGAGCCAGATGATTGCAAATACCAGAACTAACCCAGACATAACCAGCGTTATCCTCTAAAATATTAATCGCAACCAGGTTTAATTGACTGCTTCGGTGTGGTACCGCATTACTACGTGATACAGACCAGAAAAAGGCCAGGATCTGGCCAACAAGTTTTCGAAAAATGTGATAGTAGGAGACAGATGAGGGCAAATCCCAGATCTAACCGAGAAATAACCGGCGCTATCCTCTAAAATATTAATCGCAACCAGGTTTAATTGACTGTTTGAGTGTGGTACCGCATTACTACGTTATCCCAGCCAGAAAAAGGCCAGGATCTGGCCCACAAGAATGCGAAAAATGCGAAGGTACGAGCCAGATGAGGGCATATCCCAGACCTAACAGAGATATAACCGGCGTTATCCTCTAAAATATTAATCGAACCCAGGTTAAATTGACTGTTTCGGTGTGGAGCGTCATTATTACGGGATCCAAACCAGAAAAAGCTCTGGATCTAGCCAACAAGTAGGCGAAAAATGCGAAGGTACTAGCCAGATGAGGGCAAATCCCAGAACTAACAGAGACATAACCGGTGTTATCCTCTAAAATATTAATCGCAACCAGGATTAATTGACTGTTTCGGTCTGGTACCGCATTAGTACGTGATCCAAACCAGAAACAGCCCAGGATCTGGCCAACAGGTATGCGAGAAATGCGAAAGTACGAGCCAGATAAGGGCAAATCCCAGACCTAACCCAGACATAACCGGCGTTATCATCCAAAATATTAACCGCAACCAGGTTTAATTGACAGTTACGGTGTGGTACCGCATTACTACGTGATACAGACCAGAAAAATGCCAGGATCTGGGCAACAAGTATGCGAAAAATGCGAAAGTACGAGACAGATGAGGGCAAATCCCAGACCTAACCGAGACATAACCGGCGTTATCCTCCGTAATATTCATCGCAACCAGGTTTAATTGACTGCTTCGGTGTGGAAACACATTACGACGGGATCCAAACCACAAAAAACCCAAGATCTGACCAACGAGTTCGCGAAAATTGCGAAAGTATGAGCCAGATGATTGCAAATACGAGAACTAACCCAGACATAACCAGCGTTATCCTCTAAAATATTAATCGCAACCAGGTTTAATTGACTGTTTCGGTGTGGTACCGCATTACTACGTGATACACACCAGAAAAAGGCCAGGATCTGGCCAACAAGTATGAGAAAAATGCGAAAGTACGTGACAGATGAGGGCAAATCCCAGACCTAACCTAGAAATAACCGGCGTTATCCTCTAAAATATTAATCGCAACCAGGTTTAATTGACTGTTTCGGTGTGGTACCGCAATACTACGTGATACAGACCAGAAAAATGCCAGGATCTGGACAACAAGTATGCGAAAATTGCGAAAGTACGAGACAGATGAGGGCAAATCCCAGACCTAACCCAGACATAACCGGCGTTATCCTCCAAAATATTAAGCGCAACCAGGTTTAATTGACTGTTACGGTGTGGTACCGCATTACTACGTGATCCAAACCAGAAAAGCCCAGGATCTTGCCAACAAGTAGGCGGAAAATGCGAAGGTACGAGACAGATGATTGCAAATACCAGAACTAACCCAGACATAACCAGCGTTATCCTCTAAACTATTAATCGCAACCAGGATTAATTGACTGTTTCGGTGTGGAACCACATTACGACGGGATACAAACCAGAAAAAACCCAAGATCTGGTCAACAAGTACGCGATAATTGCGAAAGTATGATCCAGATGAGGGCAAATACCAGACCTAACCGAGACATAACCAGCGTTATCCTCTAAAATATTAATCGCAACCAGGTTTAATTGCCTGTTTCGGCGTGGTACCACATTACTACGTGGACCGGGCCAGAAAAAGGACAGGATCTGGCCCACAAGAATGCGAAAAATGCGAAGGTACGAGCCAGATGAGGGCAAATCCCAGACCTAACCGAGATATAACCGGCGTTATCCTCCAAAATATTAACCGCAACCAGGTTTAATTGACTGTCTCGGTGTGGTACCACATTACGACGGGATCCAAACCACAAAAAACCCAAGATCTGGCCAACGAGTTCGCGAAAATTGCGAAAGTATGAGCCAGATGATCGCAAATACCAGAACTAACCCAGATATAACCAGTGTTATCCTCTAAAATATTAATCGCAACCAGGTTTAGTTGACTGTTTCGGTGTGGAGCGTCATTATTACGGGATTCAAACCAGAAAAAGCTCAGGATCTAGCCAACAAGTAGGCGAAAAATGCGAAGGTACTTTCCAGACGAGGGCAAATCCCAGAACTAACCGAGACATAACCGGCGTTATCCTCTAAAATATTAATCGCAACCAGGATTAATTGACTGTTTCGGTGTGGAACCACATTACGACGGGATCCAAACCACAAAAAACCCAAGATCTGGCCAACGAGTTCGCGAAAATTGCGAAAGTATGAGCCAGATGATCGCTAATACCAGAACTAACCCAGATATAACCAGCGTTATCCTCTAAAATATTAATCGCAACCAGGTTGAGTTGACTGTTTCGGTGTGGAGCGTCATTATTACGGGATTCAAACCAGAAAAAGCTCACGATCTAGCCAACAAGTAGGCGAAAAATGCGAAGGTACTTTCCAGACGAGGGCAAATCCCAGAACTAACCGAGACATAACCGGCGTTATCTTCTAAAATATTAATCGCAACCAGGATTAATTGACTGTTTCGGTGTGGAACCACATTACGACGGGATACAAACCACAAAAAACCCAAGATCTGGCCAACGAGTTCGCGAAAATTGCGAAAGTATGAGCCAGATGGTTGCAAATACCGGAACTAACCCAAACATAACCAGCGTTATTCTCCAAAATATTAATCACAACCAGGTTTAATTGACTGTTTCAGTGTGGTACCGCATTACTACGTGATCCAAACCAGGAAAAGGCAAGGATCTGGCCAACAAGTATGCGAGAAATGCGAAAGTACGAGCCAGATGAGGGCAAATACCAGACCTAACCAAGACATAACCGGCGTTATCCTCCAAAATGTTAATCACAACCAGGTTTAGTTGACTGTTTCAGTGTGACACCACATTACTACGTGGTCCAAGCCAGAAAAAGGCGAGGATCTGGCCAACAAGTATGCGAAAATGCGAAAGTACGAGCCAGATGAAGGCAAATCCCAGACCTAACCCAGACATAACCGGTGTTATCCTGTAAGATACTAATCGGAACCAGCTTTTATTGACTGTTTCAGTGTGGTACCACATTACTACGTGATCCGAACCAGAAAAAGCCCAGGATCTGGCCAACAAGTATGCGAAAAATACGAAAGTACGAGCCAGATGAGGGCAAATACCAGACCTAACCAAGACATAACCGGCGTTATCCTCCAAAATGTTAATCACAACCAGGTTTAGTTGACTGTTTCAGTGTGATACCACATTACTACATGGTCCAAGCCAGAAAAAGGCCAGGATCTTGCCAACAAGTAGGCGAAAAATGCGAAGGTACGAGCCAGATGATTGCCAATACCAGAACTAAACCAGACATAACCAGCGTTATCCTATAAAATACTAATCGGAACCAGCTTTTATTGACTGTTTCAGTGTGGTACCACATTACTACGTGATCCAAACCAGAAAAAGCCCAGGATCTGGCCAACAAGTATGCGAGAAATGCGAAAATTCGAGCCAGATGACGGCAAATCCCAGACCTAACCGTGACATAACCGGCGTTATCGTCTAAAATATTAATCGCAACCAGGTTTAATTGACTGTTTCGGTGTGGAACCACATTACTACGTGATCTAAACCAGAAAAAGCCCAGGATCTGGCCACCAAGTATGCGAGAAATGCGAAAGTACGAGCCAGATGAGGGCAAATCCCAGACCTAACCCAGACATAACCGGCGTTATCCTCTAAAATATTAATCGCAACCGGGTTTAATTCACTGTTTCGGTGTGGAACCACATTACGACGGGATACAAACCAGATAAAGCCCTGGATCTGGCCAACAAGTATGCGAGAAATGCGAAAGTATGAGCCAGATGAGGCCAAATCCCAGACCTAACCAAGACATAACCGGCGTTATCCTCTAAAATATTAATCGCAACCAGGTTTAATTGACTGCATCGGTGTGCTACCGCATTACTACGTGATCCAAACCAGGAAAAGCCCAGGATCTTGCCAACAAGTATGCGAAAAATGCGAAAATACGAGCCAGATGACGGCAAATCCCAGACCTAACCGTGACATAACCGGCGTTATCCTCCAAAATGTTAATCACAACCAGGTTTAATTGACTGTTTCAGTGTGGTACCGCATTACTACGTGATCCAAACCAGAAAAAGCCCAGGATCTGCCTACAAGTACGCGAAAATTGCGTAAGTATGAGCCAGATGATTGCAAATACCAGACCTAACCCAGACATAACCGGCGTTATCCTCTAAAATATTAATCGCAACCGGGTTTAATTCACTGTTTCGGTGTGGAACCACATTACGACGGGATACAAACCAGATAAAGCCCTGGATCTGGCCAACAAGTATGCGAGAAATGCGAAAGTATGAGCCAGATGAGGCCAAATCCCAGACCTAACCCAGACATAACCGGCGTTATCCTCTAAAATATTAATCGCAACCGGGTTTAATTCACTGTTTCGGTGTGGAACCACATTACGACGGGATACAAACCAGATAAAGCCCTGGATCTGGCCAACAAGTATGCGAGAAATGCGAAAGTATGAGCCAGATGAGGCCAAATCCCAGACCTAACCAAGACATAACCGGCGTTATCCTCTAAAATATTAATCGCAACCAGGTTTAATTGACTGCATCGGTGTGGTACCGCATTACTACGTGATCCAAACCAGAAAAAGCCCAGGATCTTGCCAACAAGTTGGCGAAAAATGCGAAGGTACGAGCCAGATGAGGGCAAATCCCAGAACTAACCGAGACATAACCGGCGTTATCCTCCAAAATGTTAATCACAACCAGGTTTAATTGACTGTTTCAGTGTGATACCACATTACTAGGTGGTCCAAGCCAGAAAAAATGGCCAGGATCTGGCCTACAAGTATGCGAAAAATGCGAAAATACGAGCCAGATGACGGCAAATCCCAGACCTAACCGTGACATAACCGGCGTTATCCTCCAAAATGTTAATCACAACCAGGTTTAATTGACTGTTTCAGTGTGGTACCGCATTACTACGTGATCCAAACCAGAAAAAGCCCAGGATCTGCCTACAAGTATGCCAGAAATGCGAAAGTACGAGCCAGATGATTGCAAATAGCAGAACTAACCCAAACATAAGCAGCGTTATCCTCTAAAATATTCATCGCAGCCAGGCTTAATTGACTGCTTCGGTGTGGATCCACATTACGACGGGATCCAAACCACAAGAAACCCAAGATCTGGCCAACAAGTACGCGAAAATTGCGAAAGTATGAGCCAGATGATTGCAAATACCAGAACTAACCCAGGCATAACCAGCGTTATCCTCTAAAATATTAATCGCAACCAGGTTTAATTGACTGCTTCGGTGTGGATCCACATTACGACGGGATCCAAACCACAAAAACCCCAAGATCTGGCCAACAAGTACGCGAAAATTGCGAATGTATGAGCCTGATGATTGCAAATACCAGAACTAACCCAGCCATAACCAGCGTTATCCTCTAAAATATTAATCGCAACCAGGTTTAATTGACTGCTTCGGTGTGGTACCGCATTACTACGTGATACAGACCAGAAAAAGGCCAGGATCTGGCCAACAAGTATGCGAAAAATGTGATAGTAGGAGACAGATGTGGGCAAATCCCAGACCTAACCGAGAAATAACCGGCGCTATCCTCTAAAATATTAATCGCAACCAGGTTTAATTGACTGTTAGAGTGTGGTACCGCATTACTACGTTATCCCAGCCAGAAAAAGGCCAGGATCTGGCCCACAAGAATGCGAAAAATGCGAAGGTACGAGCCAGATGAGGGCAAATCCCAGATCTAACAGAGATATAACCGGCGTTATCCTCTAAAATATTAATCGAACCCAGGTTAAATTGACTGTTTCGGTGTGGAGCGTCATTATTACGGGATCCAAACCAGAAAAAGCTCAGGATCTAGCCAACAAGTAGGCGAAAAATGCGAAGGTACTAGCCAGATGAGGGCAAATCCCAGAACTAACAGAGACATAACCGGTGTTATCCTCTAAAATATTAATCGCAACCAGGATTAATTGACTGTTTCGGTCTGGTACCGCATTAGTACGTGATCCAAACAAGAAACAGCCCAGGATCTGGCCAACAGGTATGCGAGAAATGCGAAAGTACGAGCCAGATAAGGGCAAATCCCAGACCTAACCCAGACATAACCGGCGTTATCATCCAAAATATTAACCGCAACCAGGTTTAATTGACTGTTACGGTGTGGTACCGCATTACTACGTGATACAGACCAGAAAAATGCCAGGATCTGGCCAACAAGTATGCGAAAAATGCGAAAGTACGAGACAGATGAGGGCAAATCCCAGACCTAACCGAGACATAACCGGCGTTATCCTCCGTAATATTCATCACAACCAGGTTTAATTGACTGCTTCGGTGTGGAAACACATTACGACGGGATCCAAACCACAAAAAACCAAAGATCTGGCCAAAGAGTTCGCGAAAATTGCGAAAGTATGAGCCAGATGATTGCAAATACGAGAACTAACCCAGACATAACCAGCGTTATCCTCTAAAATATTAATCGCAACCAGGTTTAATTGACTGTTTCGGTGTGGTACCGCATTACTACGTGATCCAAACCAGAAAAAGCCCAGGATCTTGCCAACAAGTATGCGAAAAATGCGAAAATACGAACCAGATGACGGCAAATCCCAGACCTAACCGTGACATAACCGGCGTTATCCTCCAAAATGTTAATCACAACCAGGTTTAATTGACTGTTTCAGTGTGGTACCGCATTACTACGTGATCCAAACCAGAAAAAGCCCAGGATCTGCCTACAAGTATGCCAGAAATGCGAAAGTACGAGCCAGGTGATTGCAAATAGCAGAACTAACCCAAACATAAGCAGCGTTATCCTCTAAAATATTCATCGCAGCCAGGCTTAATTGACTGCTTCGGTGTGGATCCACATTACGACGGGATACAAACCACAAAAAACCGAAGATCTGGCCAACAAGTAGGCGAAAAATGCGAAGTTACGAGCCAGATGATTGCAAATACCAGAACTAACCCAGACATAACCAGCGTTATCCTCTAAAGTATTAATCGCAACCAGGATTAATTGACTGTTTCGGTGTGGAACCACATTACGACGGGATACAAACCAGAAAAAGCCCTGGATCTGGCCAACAAGTATGCGAGAAATGCGAAAGTACGAGCCAGATGGGGGCAAATCCCAGACCTAACCCAGACATAACCAGCGTTATCCTCTAAAATATTAATCGCAACCCGGTTTAATTGACTGTTTCGGTGTGGAACCACATTACGACGGGATACAAACCAGAAAAAGCCCTGCATCTGGCCAACAAGTATGCGAGAAATGCGAAAGTACGAGCCAGATGGGGGCAAATCCCAGACCTAACCCAGGCATAACCGGCGTTATCCTCTAAAATATTAATCGCAACCAGGATTAATTGACTGTTTCGGTGTGGAGCGTCATTATTGTGGGATTCAAACCAGAAAAAGCTCAGGATCTAGCCAACAAGTAGGCGAAAAATGCGAAGGTACTTTCCAGACGAGGGCAAATCCCAGAACTAACCGAGACATAACCGGCGTTATCCTCTAAAATATTAATCGCAACCAGGATTAATTGACTGTTTCGTTGTGGAACCACATTACGACGGGATCCAAACCAGAAAAAGCCCAGGAACTGGCCAACAAGTATGCGAGAAATGCGAAAGTACGAGCCAGATGAGGGCAAATACCAGACCTAACCGAGACATAACCGGAGTTATCCTCTAAAATATTAATCGCAACCAGGCGTAATTGACTGTTTCGGTGTACAACCACATTACTACGTGATCCAAACCAGAAAAAGCCCAGGAACTGGCCAACAAGTATGCGAAAAATGCGAAAGTACGAGCCAGATGATTGCAAATACCAGAACTAACCCAAACATAACCAGCGTTATCCTCCAAAATATTCATCGCAACCGGGTTTAATTAACTGCTTCGGTGTGGAACCACATTACGACGGGATCCAAACCACAAAAAACCCTAGATCTGTCCAACAAGTACGCGAAAATTGCGAAAGTATGAGCCAGATGATTGCAAATACCAGAATTAACCCAGACATAACCAGCGTTATCCTGTAAAATATTAATCGCAACTAGCTTCTATTGACTGCTTCGGTGTGGTACCACATTACTACGTGCTCCAAGCCAGAAAATTGCCAAGATCTGGCCAACGAGTACGCGAAAATTGCGAAAGTATGAGCCAGATCATTGCAAATACCAGAACTAACCCAGACATAACCAGCGTTATCCTCTAAAATATTAATCGCAACCAGGTTTAATTGACTGTTTCGGTGTGGTACCGCATTACTACGTGATCCAAACCAGAAAAGCCCAGGATCTTGCCAACAAGTAGGCGGAAAATGCGAAGGTAACCCGACAGATGATTGCAAATACCAGAACTAACCCAGACATAACCAGCGTTATCCTCTAAAATATTAATCGCAACCAGGATTAATTGACTGTTTCGGTGTGGAACCACATTACGACGGGATACAAACCAGAAAAAACCCAAGATCTGGCCAACAAGTACGCGATAATTGCGAAAGTATAATCCAGATGAGGGCAAATACCAGACCTAACCGAGACATAACCAGCGTTATCATCTAAAATATTAATCGCAACCAGGTTTAATTGCCTGTTTCGGCGTGGTACCACATTACTACGTGGACCGGGCCAGAAAAAGGACAGGATCTGGCCCACAAGAATGCGAAAAATGCGAAGGTACGAGCCAGATGAGGGCAAATCCCAGAACTAACCGAGATATAACCGGCATTATCCTCCAAAATATTAACCGCAACCAGGTTTAATTGACTGCTTCGGTGTGGAACCACATCACGACGGGATCCATACCACAAAAAACCCAAGATCTGGCCAACGAGTACGCGAAAATTGCGAAAATATGAGCCAGATGATTGCAAATACCAGAACTAACCCAGACATAACCAGCGTTATCCTCTAAAATATTAATCGCAACCAGGTTTAATTGACTGTTTCGGTGTGGTACCGCATTACTACGTGATCCAAACCAGAAAAAGCCCAGGATCTGGCCAACAAGTAGGCGAAAAATGCGAAGTTACGAGCCAGATGATTGCAAATACCAGAACTAACCCAGACATAACCAGCGTTATCCTCTAAAATATTAATCGCAACCAGGATTAATTGACTGTTTCGGTGTGGAACCACATTACGACGGGATACAAACCAGAAAAAGCCCTGCATCTGGCCAACAAGTATGCGAGAAATGCGAAAGTACGAGCCAGATGGGGTCAAATCCCAGACCTAACCCAGACATAACCGGCGTTATCCTCTAAAATATTAATCGCAACCAGCTTCTATTGACTGTTTCGGTGTGGTACCAAATTACTACGTGGTCCAAGCCGGAAAAAGGCCACGATCTGGCTAACTAGTATGCGAAAAATGCGAAAGTACGAGCCAGATGAGGGCAAATCCCAGACCTAACCGAGACATAACCGGCGTTATCCTCCAAAATATTCATCGCAACCAGGTTTAATTGACTGCTTCGGTGTGGAACCACATTACGACGGGATCCAAACCACAAAAAACCCAAGATCTGGCCAACGAGTTCGCGAAAATTGCGAAAGTATGAGCCAGATGATCGCAAAAACCAGAACTAACCCAGATATAACCAGCGTTATCATCTAAAATATTAATCGCAACCAGGTTTAATTGACTGTTTCGGTGTGGTACCGCATTGCTACGTGATACAGACCAGAAAAATGCCAGGATCTGGCCAACAAGTATGCGAAAAATGCGAAAGTACGAGCCAGATGAGGGCAAATCCCAGACCTAACCGAGACATAACCGGCGTTATCCTCTAAAATATTAATCGAACCCAGGTTTAATTGACTGTTTCGGTGTGGAGCGTCATTATTACGGGATCCAAACCAGAAAAAGCTCAGGATCTAGCCAACAAGTTGGCGAAAAATGCGAATGTACTAGCCAGATGAGGGCAAATCCCAGAACTATCCGAGACATAACCGGCGTTATCCCCTAAAATATTAATCGCAACCAGGATTAATTGACTGTTTTGGTCTGGTACCGCATTAGTACGTGATCCAAACCACAAACAGCCCAGGATCTGGCCAACAAGTATGCGAGAAATGCGAAAGTACGAGCCAGATAAGGGCAAATCCCAGACCTAACCCAGACATAACCGGCGTTATCCTCTAAAATATTAATCGCAACCAGGTTAAATTGCCTGTTTCGGTCTGGTACCACACTACTACGTGGTCCAAGCCAGAAAAAGGCCAGGATCTGGACAACAAGTATGCGAGAAATGCGAAAGTACGTGCCAGATGAGGCCAAATCCCTGACCTAACCCAAACATAACCGGCGTTATCCTTTAAAATATTAATCGAACCCAGGTTTAATTGACTGTTTCGGTCTGGTACCGCATTAGTACGTGATATAAACCAGGAAAAGGCCAGGATCTGGTCAACAAGTATGCGAGAAATGCGAAAGTACGAGCCAGATGAGGGCAAATACCAGACCTAACCGAGACATAACCGGCGTTATCCTGTAAAATATTAATCGCAACCAGGTTTAATTGCCTGTTTCGGCGTGGTACCACACTACTACGTGGTCCGGGCCAGAAAAAGGACAGGATCTGGCCCACAAGAATGCAAAAAATGCGAAAGTATGAGCGAGATGATTGCATATACCAGAACTAACCCAGACATAACCAGCGTTATCCTCTAACATATTAATCGCAACCAGGTTTAATTAACTGTTTCGGCCTGGTACCGCATTAGTACGTGATCCAAACCAGAAAAAGGCCGGGATCTGGCCAACAAGTATGCGAGAAATGCGAAAGTACGAGCCAGATGTGGGCAAATCCCAGACCTCACCGATACATAACCAGCGTCATCCTCTAAAATATTAATCGCAACCAGGTTTAATTGACTGCTTCGGTGTGGTACCACATTGCTACGTGATACAAACCAGAAAAAGCCCACGATCTAGCCAACAAGTAGGCGAAAAATGCGAAGGTACGAGCCAGATGATTGCAAATACCAGAACTAACCCAGACATAACCAGCGTTATCCTCTAAAATACTAATAGGAACCACCTTTTATTGACTGTTTCGGTGTGGAACCACATTACTACGTGATCCAAACCAGAAAAAGCCCAGGAAATGGCCAACAAGTATGCGAAAAATGCGAAAGTACGAGCCACATGATTGCAAATACCAGAACTAACCCAAACATAACCAGCGAAATCCTCCAAAATATTCATCGCAACCATGTTTAATTGACTGCTTCGGTGTGGAACCACATTACGACGGGATCCAAACCACAAAAAACCCTAGATCTGTCCAACAAGTACGCGAAAATTGCGAAAGTATGAGCCAGACGATTGCAAATACCAGAAATAACCCAGACATAACCAGCGTTATCCTGTCAAATATTAATCGCAACCAGCTTCTATTGACTGTTTCGGTGTGGTACCGCATTGCTACGTGATACAAACCAGAAAAATGCCAGGATCTGGCCAACAAGTATGCGAAAAATGCGAAAGTACGAGCCAGATGAGGGCAAATCCCAGACCTAACCGAGACATAACCGGCGTTATCCTCTAAAATATTAATCGAACCCAGGTTTAATTGATTGTTTCGGTGTGGAGCGTCATTATTACGGGATCCAAACCAGAAAAAGCTCAGGATCTAGCCAACAAGTTGGCGAAAAATGCGAAGGTACTAGCCAGATGAGGGCAAATCCCAGAACTAACCGAGACATAACCGGCGTTATCCTCTAAAATATTAATCGCAACCAGGATTCATTGACTGTTTTGGTCTGGTACCGCATTAGTACGTGATCCAAACCAGAAACAGCCCAGGATCTGGCCAACAAGTATGCGAGAAATGCGAAAGTACGAGCCAGATAAGGGCAAATCCCAGACCTAACCCAGACATAACCGGCGTTATCCTCTAAAATATTAATCGCAACCAGGATTAATTCACTGTTTTGGTCTGGTACCGCATTAGTACGTGATCCAAACCAGAAACAGCCCAGGATCTGGCCAACAAGTATGCGAGAAATGAGAAAGTAGGAGCCAGATAAGGGCATATCCCAGACCTAACCCAGACATAAACGGCGTTATCCTGCAAAATCTAAACCGCAACCAGGTTTAATTGACTGTTACGGTGTGGTACCGCATTACTACGTGATCCAAACCAGAAAAAGCCCAGGATCTTGCCAACAAGTAGGCGGAAAATGCGAAGGTACGAGCCAGATGATTGCAAATACCAGACATAACCAGCGTTATCCTCTAAAATATTAATCGCAACCAGGATTAATTGACTGTTTCGGTGTGGAACCACATTACGACGGGATACAAACCAGAAAAAGCCCTGGATCTGGCCAACAAGTATGCGAGAAATGCGAAAGTACGAGCCAGATGGGGGCAAATCCCAGACATAACCCAGACATAACCGGCGTTATCCTCTAAAATATTAATCGCAACCAGCTTCTATTGACTGTTTCGGTGTGGTACCACATTACTACGTGGTCCAAGCCGGAAAAAGGCCACGATCTGGCCAACAAGTATGCGAAACTTGCGAAAGTACGAGCCAGATGAGGGCAAATACCAGACCTAACCGAGACATAACCGGCGATATCCTCTAAAATATTAATCGCAACCAGGTTTAATTGACTGCTTCGGTGTGGTACCGCATTAGTACGTGATCCAAACCAGAAAAAGGCCGGGATCTGGCCAACACGTATGCGAAAAATGCGAAAGTACGAGCCAGATATGGGCAATTACCAGACCTAACCCAGACATAACTGGCGTTATCCTCTAACATATTAATCGCAACCAGCTTCTATTGACTACTTCGGTGCGGTACCACATTACTACGTGGTCCAAGCCGGAAAAGGGCCACGATCTGGCAAAAAGGTATGCGAAAAATGCGAAAGTACGAGCCAGATGAGGGCAAATCCCAGACCTAACCTTGAAATAACCGGGTGTTATCCTCTAAAATATTAATCGCAACCAGGTTTAATTGACTGTTTGAGTATGGTCCCACATTACGACTTGGTCCAAGCCAAAAAAAGGCCAGGATCTGGCCAACAAGTATGCGAAAAATGCGAAAGTACGAGCCAGATGAGGGCAAATCCCAGACCTAACCGAGACATAACCGGCGTTATCCTCTAAAATATTAAT
Organism: Colletes latitarsis; assembly: GCF_051014445.1. Classification (NCBI taxonomy): domain Eukaryota; kingdom Metazoa; phylum Arthropoda; class Insecta; order Hymenoptera; family Colletidae; genus Colletes; species Colletes latitarsis. Next base: position 9,437,979 of record NC_135136.1, on the reverse strand, counting down.
CGGACCCAGGTTTAATTGACTGTTTCGGTGTGGAGCGTCATAATTACGGGATCCAAACCAGAAAAAGCTCAGGAACTAGCCAACAAGTTGGCGAAAAATGCTAAGGTACTAGCCAGATGAGGACAAATCCCAGAACTAACCGAGACATAACCGGCGTTATCCTCTAAAATATTAATCGCAACCAGGATTAATTGACTGTTTCGGTGTGGTACCGCAATACTACGTGATACAGACCAGAAAAATGCCAGGATCTGGCCAACAAGTATGCGAAAAATGCGAAAGTACGAGACAGATGAGGGCAAATCCCAGACCTAACCCAGACATAACCAGCGTTATCCTCTAAAATATTAATCGCAACCAGGATTAATTGACTGTTTCGGTCTGGTACCGCATTAGTACGTGATCCAAACCAGAAAAATGCCGGGATCTGGCCAACAAGTATGCGAAAAATGCGAAAGTACGAGCCAGATGAGGGCAAATACCAGACCTAACCTAGACATAACCGGCGTTATCCTCTAAAATATTAATCGCAACCAGGCTTAATTGACTGCTTCGGTGTACAACCACATTACTACGTGATCCAAACCAGAAAAAGCCCAGGATCTGGCCAACATATATGCGAAAAATGCGAAAGTGCGCACCAGATGAGGGCAAATCCCAGGCCTAACCGAGACATAACCGGCGTTATCCTCTAAAATATTAATCGCAACCAGGTTTAATTAACTGTTTCGGCCTGGTACCGCATTAGTACGTGATCCAAACCAGAAAAAGGCCGGGATCTGGCCAACAAGTATGCGAGAAATGCGAAAGTACGAGCCAGATGTGGGCAAATCCCAGACCTCACCGATACATAACCAGCGTCATCCTCTAAAATATTAATCGCAACCAGGTTTAATTGACTGCTTCGGTGTGGTACCACATTGCTACGTGATACAAACCAGAAAAAGCCCACGATCTAGCCAACAAGTAGGCGAAAAATGCGAAGGTACGAGCCAGATGATTGCAAATACCAGAACTAACCAAGACATAACCAGCGTTATCCTCTAAAATACTAATCGGAACCAGCTTTTATTGACTGTTTCAGTGTGGCACCACATTACTACGTGATCCAAACCAGAAAAAGGCCGGGATCTCGTCAAAAAGTATGCGAAAAATGAGAAAGTACGAGCCAGATGTGGGCAATTACTAGACCTAACCCAGACATAACCTGCGTTATCCTCTAACATATTAATCGCAACCAGCTTCTATTGACTATTTCGGTGTGGTACCACATTACTACGTGGTCCAAGACGGAAAAAGGCCACGATCTGGCAAACAGGTATGCGAAAAATGCGAATGTACGAGCCAGACAAGGGCAAATCCCAGACCTAACCCAGACATAACCGGCGCTATCCTCCAAAATATTAATCGCGACCAGGTTTAATTGACTGTTACGGTGCGGTACCGTATTACTACGTGACCCAAACCAGAAAAAGCCCAGGATCTTGCCAACAAGTAGGCGAAAAATGCGAAGGTACGAGCCTGATGATTGCAAATACCAGAACTAACCCAGACATAACCAGCGTTATCCTCTAAAATACTAATCGGAAGCAGCTTTTATTGACTGCTTCAGTGTGGCACCACATGACTACGTGATCCAAACCAGAAAAAGCCCAGGAACTGGCCAACCAGTATGCGAAAAATGTGAAAGTACGAGCCAGATGATTGCAAATACCAGGACTAACCCAAACATAACCAGCGTTATCCTCCAAAATGTTCATCGCAACCAGGTTTAATTGACTGCTTCGGTGTGGTACCGCATTACTACGTGATCCAAACCAGAAATAGCCCAGGATCTGGCCAACAAGTATGCGAGAAATGCGAATGTACGAGCCAGACAAGGGCAAATCCCAGACCTAACCCAGACATAACCGGCGTTATCCTCCAAAATATTAATTGCAACCAGGTTTAATTGACTGTTACGGTGTGGTACCGCATTACTACGTGATCCAAACCAGAAGAAGCCCAGGATCTTGCCAACAAGTAGGCGGAAAATGCGAAGGTACGAGCCAGATGATTGCAAACACCAGAACTAACCCAGACATAACCTGCGTTATCCTCTAAAATATTAATCGCAACCAGGATTAATTGATTGTTTCGGTGTGGAACCACATTACGACGAGATACAAACCAGAAAGAGACCTGGATCTGGCAAACAAGTATGCGAGAAATGCGAAAGTACGAGCCAGATGGGGGCAAATCCCAGATCTAACCCAGACATAACCGGCGTTATCCTCTAAAATATTAATTGCAACCAGCTTCTATTGACTGTTTCGGTGTGGTACCACATTACTACGTGGTCCAGGCCGGAAAAAGGCCAGGATCTGGCCAACAAGTATGCGAAAAATGCGAAAGTACGAGCCAGATGAGGGCAAATCCCAGACCTAACCGAGACATAACCGGCGTTATCCTCCTAAATATTCATCGCAACCAGGTTTAATTATCTGTTTCGGCCTGGTACCGTATTAGTACGTGGTCCAAACCGGAAAAAGGCCGGGATCTGGCCAACAAGTATGCGAAAAATGCGAAAGTACGAGCCAGATGTGGGCAAATCCCAGACCTAACCGAGACATAATCAGCGTTATCCTCCAAAATATTAATCGCAAACAGTTTTAATTGACTGCTTCGGTGTGGTACCGCATTGCTACGTGATCCAAACCAGAAAAAGGCCGGGATCTAGCCAACAAGTAGGCGAAAAATGCGAAAGTATCAGCGAGATGATTGCATATACCAGAACTAACCCAGACATAACCAGCGTTATCCTCTAAAATATTAATCGCAAACAGGTTTAGTTGACTGTTTCGGTGTGGTACCACATCACTACGTGGTCCAAGCCGGAAAAAGGCCACGATCTGGCCAACAAGTAAGCGAAAAAGGCGAAAGTACGAGCCAGATGAGGGCAAATCCCTGACCTAACCGAGACATAACCGGCGTTATCCTCCTAAATATTCATCGCAACCAGGTTTAATTGACTGCTTCGGTGTGGAACCACATTACGACGGGATCCAAACCACAAAAAACCCAAGATCTGACCAACGAGTACGCGAAAATTGCGAAAGTATGATCCAGATGATTGCAAATACCAGAACTAACCCAGACATAACCAGCGTTATCCTCTAAAATATTAATCGCAACCAGGTTTAGTTGACTGTTTCGGTGTGGTGCCGCAATACTACGTGATACAGACCAGAAAAATGCCAGGATCTGGCCAACAAGTATGCGAAAAATGGAAAAGTACGAGACAGATGAGGGCAAATCCCTGACCTAACCGAGACATAACCGGCTGTATCCTCCTAAATATTCATCGCAACCAGGTTTAATTGACTGCTTCGGTGTGGAACCACATTACGACGGGATCCAAACCACAAAAAACCCAAGATCTGGCCAACGAGTACGCGAAAATTGCGAAAGTATGATCCAGATGATTACAAATCCCAGACCTAACCGAGATATAACCGGCGTTATCCTCTAAAATATTAATCGAACCCAGGTTTAATTGGCTGTTTCGGTCTGGTACCGCATTAGTACGTGATCTAAACCAGGAAAAGGCCAGGATCTGGTCAACAAGTATGCGAGAAATGCGAAAGTACGAGCCAGATGTGGGCAAATACCAGACCTAACCGAGACATAACCGGCGTTATCCTGTAAAATATTAATCGCAACAAGGTTTAATTGCCTGTTTCGGCGTGGTACCACATTACTACGTGGTCCGGGCCAGAAAAAGGACAGGATCTGGCCCACAAGAATGCAAAAAATGCGAAACTATGAGCGAGATGATTGCATATACCAGAACTAACCCAGACATAACCAGCGTTATCCTCTAACATATTAATCGCAACCAGGTTTAATTGACTGTTTCGGTGTGGTACCACATCACTACGTGGTCCAAGCCAGAAAAAGGCCAGGATCTGGACAACAAGTATGCGAGAAATGCGAAAGTACGTGCCAGATGAGGCCAAATCCCAGACCTAACCGGGACATAACCGGCGTTATCCTCTAAAATATTAATCGCAACCAGGTTTAATTGACTGTTTCAGTGTGATACCGAATTACTACGTGGTCCAAGCCAGAAAAAACCCAAGATCTGACCAACAAGTTCGCGAAAATTTCGAAAGTATGATCCAGATGGTTGCAAATACCAGAACTAACCCAGACATAACCAGCGTTATCCCCTAAAATATTAATCGCAACCAGGTTTAATTGACTGCTTCGGTGTGGGACCGCATTACTACGTGATCCAAACCAGAAAAAGCCCACGATCTAGCCAACAAGTAGGCGAAAAATGCGAAGGTACGAGCCAGATGATTGCAAATACCAGAACTAACCCAGACATAACCAGCGTTATCCTCTAAAATACTAATAGGAACCACCTTTTATTGACTGTTTCGGTGTGGAACCACATTACTACGTGATCCAAACCAGAAAAAGCCCAGGAACTGGCCAACAAGTTAGCGAAAAATGCGAAAGTACGAGCCAGATGATTGCAAATACCAGAACTAACCCAAACATAACCAGCGTTATCCTCCAAAATATTCATCGCAACCAGGTTTAATTGACTGCTTCGGTGTGGAACCACATTACGACGGGATCCAAACCACAAAAAACCCTAGACCTGTCCAACAAGTACGCGAAAATTGCGAAAGTATGAGCCAGATGATTGCAAATACCAGAATTAACCCAGACATAACCAGCGTTATCCTGTAAAATATTAATCGCAACCAGCTTCTATTGACTGTTTCGGTGTGGTACCACATTACTACGTGGTCCAAGCCAGAAAATTGCCACGATCTGGCCAACAAGTATGCGAGAAATGCGAAAGTACGAGCCAGATGGGGGCAAATCCCAGACCTAACCTAGACATAACCGGCGTTATCCTCTAAAATATTAATTGCAACCAGCTTCTATTGACTGCTTCGGTGTGGTACCACATTACTACGTGGTCCGAGCCAGAAAAAGGCCAGGATCTGGCCAACAAGAATACGAAAAATGCGAAGGTACGAGGCAGATGAGGGCAAATCCCAGACCTAACCGAGATATAACCGGCGTTATCCTCTAAAATCAAAACCGGGTTTAATTGACTGCTTCGGTGTGGTACCGCATTAGTACGTGATCCAAACCAGAAAAAGGCCAGGATCTGGTCAACAAGTATGCGAGAAATGCGAAAGTACGAGCCAGATGAGCGCATATACCAGACCTAACCGAGACATAACCGGCGTTGTCCTCTAAGATATTAATCGCAACAAGGTTTCATTAACTGTTTCGGCCTGGTATCCCATTAGTACGTGATACAAACCAGAAAAAGGCCGGGATCTGGCCAACACGTATGCGAAAAATGCGAAAGTACGAGCCAGATATGGGCAATTACCAGACCTAACCCAGACATAACCGGCGTTATCCTCTAACATATTAATCGCAACCAGCTTCTATTGACTACTTCGGTGCGGTACCACATTACTACGTGGTCCAAGCCGGAAAAGGGCCACGATCTGGCAAAAAGGTATGCGAAAAATGCGAAAGTACGAGCCAGATGAGGGCAAATCCCAGACCTAACCTTGAAATAACCGGCGTTATCCTCTAAAATATTAATCGCAACCAGGTTTAATTGACTGTTTGAGTATGGTCCCACATTACGACTTGGTCCAAGCCAAAAAAAGGCCAGGATGTGGCCAACAAGTATGCGAAAAATGCGAAAGTACGAGCCAGATGAGGGCAAATCCCAGACCTAACCGAGACATAACCGGCGTTATCCTCTAAAATATTAATCGGACCCAGGTTTAATTGACTGTTTCGGTGTGGAGCGTCATAATTACGGGATCGAAACCAGGAAAAGCTCAGGATCTAGCAAACAAGTTGGCGAAAAATGCTAAGGTACTAGCCAGATGAGGACAAATCCCAGAACTAACCGAGACATAACCGGCGTTATCCTCTAAAATATTAATCGCAACCAGGATTAATTGACTGTTTCGGTGTGGTACCGCAATACTACGTGATACAGACCAGAAAAATGCCAGGATCTGGCCAACAAGTATGCGAAAAATGAGAAAGTACGAGACAGATGAGGGCAAATCCCAGACCTAACCCAGACATAACCAGCGTTATCCTCTAAAATATTAATCGCAACCAGGATTAATTGACTGTTTCGGTCTGGTACCGCATTAGTACGTGATCCAAACCAGAAAAATGCCGGGATCTGGCCAACAAGTATGCGAAAAAGGCGAAAGTACGAGCCAGATGAGGGCAAATACCAGACCTAACCTAGACATAACCGGCGTTATCCTCTAAAATATTAATCGCAACCAGGCTTAATTGACTGCTTCGGTGTACAACCACATTACTACGTGATCCAAACCAGAAAAAGCCCAGGATCTGGCCAACATGTATGCGAAAAATGCGAAAGTGCGCACCAGATGAGGGCAAATCCCAGGCCTAACCGAGACATAACCGGCGTTATCCTCTAAAATATTAATCGCAACCAGGTTTAATTAACTGTTTCGGCCTGGTACCGCATTAGTACGTGATCCAAACCAGAAAAAGGCCGGGATCTGGCCAACAAGTATGCGAGAAATGCGAAAGTACGAGCCAGATGTGGGCAAATCCCAGACCTCACCGATACATAACCAGCGTCATCCTCTAAAATATTAATCGCAACCAGGTTTAATTGACTGCTTCGGTGTGGTACCACATTGCTACGTGATCCAAACCAGAAAAAGCCCACGATCTAGCCAACAAGTAGGCGAAAAATGCGAAGGTACGAGACAGATGATTGCAAATACCAGAACTAACCCAGACATAACCAGCGTTATCCTCTTAAATACTAATCGAAACCAGCTTTTATTGACTGTTTCAGTGTGGCACCACATTGCTACGTGATCCAAACCAGAAAAAGGCCGGGATCACGCCAAAAAGTATGCGAAAAATGAGAAAGTACGAGCCAGATGTGGGCAATTACCAGACCTAACCCAGACATAACCTGCGTTATCCTCTAACATATTAATCGCAACCAGCTTCTATTGACTATTTCGGTGTGGTACCACATTACTACGTGGTCCAAGACGGAAAAAGGCCACGATCTGGCAAACAGGTATGCGAAAAATGCGAATGTACGAGCCAGACAAGGGCAAATCCCAGACCTAACCCAGACATAACCGGCGCTATCCTCCAAAATATTAATCGCGACCAGGTTTAATTGACTGTGACGGTGCGGTACCGTATTACTACGTGACCCAAACCAGAAAAAGCCCAGGATCTTGCCAACAAGTAGGCGAAAAATGCGAAGGTACGAGCCTGATGATTGCAAATACCAGAACTAACCCAGACATAACCAGCGTTATCCTCTAAAATACTAATCGGAAGCAGCTTTTATTGACTGCTTCAGTGTGGCACCACATGACTACGTGATCCAAACCAGAAAAAGCCCAGGAACTGGCCAACCAGTATGCGAAAAATGTGAAAGTACGAGCCAGATGATTGCAAATACCAGGACTAACCCAAACATAACCAGCGTTATCCTCCAAAATGTTCATCGCAACCAGGTTTAATTGACTGCTTCGGTGTGGTACCGCATTACTACGTGATCCAAACCAGAAATAGCCCAGGATCTGGCCAACAAGTATGCGAGAAATGCGAATGTACGAGCCAGACAAGGGCAAATCCCAGACCTAACCCAGACATAACCGGCGTTATCCTCCAAAATATTAATTGCAACCAGGTTTAATTGACTGTTACGGTGTGGTACCGCATTACTACGTGATCCAAACCAGAAGAAGCCCAGGATCTTACCAACAAGTAGGCGGAAAATGCGAAGGTACGAGCCAGATGATTGCAAACACCAGAACTAACCCAGACATAACCTGCGTTATCCTCTAAAATATTAATCGCAACCAGGATTAATTGATTGTTTCGGTGTGGAACCACATTTCGACGAGATACAAACCAGAAAAAGCCAAGGATCTTGCCAACAAGTAGGCGAAAAATACGAAAGCACGAGCAAGATGAGGGCAAATCCCAGACCTAACCGAGACATAACGGGCGTTATCCTCCAAAACGTTAACCGCAACCAGGTTTAATTGACTGTTTCGGTGTGGTACCACATTACGACGGGATACAAACCAGAAAAAGCCCTGGATCTGGCCAACAAGTATGCGAAAATTACGAAAGCACGACACAGATGAGGCCAAATTCCAGACCTAACCGAGACATAACCGGCGTTATCCTCTAAAATATTAATCGCAACCAGGTTTAATTGACTGTTTCGGTGTGGAACCTCATTACTACGTGATCCAAACCAGAAAAAGCCAAGGATCTTGCCAACAAGTAGGCGAAAAATGCGAAGGTACGAGCCAGATGAGGGCAAATCCCAGAACTAACCGAGACATAACCGGCGTTATCCTCCAAAATATTAATCGCAACCAGGTTTAATTGACTGTTACGGTGTGGCACCGCAATACTACGTGATACAAACCAGATTAAGGCCAGGATCTGGCCTACAAGTATGCGAATAATGCGAAAGTAGGAGACAGATGATGGCAAATCCCAGACTTAACCGAGACATAACCGGCGTTATCCTCTAAAATATTAATCGCAACCAGGTTTAATTGACTGTTTCGTTGTGGTACCGCGTTACTACGTGATACAAACCAGATTAAGGCCAGGATCTGGCCTACAAGTATGCGAATAATGCGAAAGTACGAGCCAGATGATTGCAAATACCAGAACTAACCCGAACACAGCAGCGTTATCCTCCAAAATATTCATCGCAACCAGGTTTTATTGACTGCTTCGGTGTCGAGCCGCATTACGACGGGATCCAAACCACAAAAAACCCAAGATCTGGCCAACAAGTACGCGAAAATTGCGAAAGTATGAGACAGATGAATGCAAATACCAGAACTAACCCAGACATAACCAGCGTTATCCTTTAAAATATTAATCGCAACCAGGTTTAATTGACCGTTTCGGTGTGGTACCGCATTACTACGTGACACGGCCTAGAAGAAGGCCAGTATCTGGCCAACAAGTATGCGAAAAATGCGAAGGTACATGACAGATGAGGACAAATCACAGACCTAACCGAGAAATAGCCGGCGTTATCCTCTAAAATATTAATCGCAACCAGGTTTAATTGACTGTTACAGTGTGGTACCGCATTACTACGTGATCCAAACCCGAAAAAGCCCAGGATCTTGCCAACAATTAGGCGAAAATGCGAAGGAACGAGCCAGATGATTGCAAATACCAGAACTAACCCAGACATAACCAGCGTTATCCTCTAAAATACTAATAGCAACCAGCTTTTATTGACTGTTTCCGTGTGGTACCAAATTACTACGTGATCCAAAGCAGAAAAAGCCCAGGATCTGTCCAACAAGTATGCGAAAAATGCGAAAGTACGAGCCAGATGATTCCAAATACCCGAACTAACCCAGACATAACCGGCGTTATCCTCCTAAATATTAATCGCAACCAGGTTTAACTGACTGTTTCGGTGTGGTACCGCATTACTACGTGATACAGACCAGAAAATGGCCGGGATCTGGCCAACAAGAATGCGAAAAGTGCGAATGTACGTGACAGATGTGGGCAAATCCCAGACCTAACCGAGAAATAACCGGCGTTATCCTCTAAAATATTAATCGCAACCAGGTTTAATTGACTGTTTGAGTGTGGTCCCACATTACTACTTGGTCCAAGCCAGAAAAAGGCAAGGATCTGGCCAACAAGAATGCGAAAAGTGCGAATGTACGTGACAGATGTGGGCAAATCCCAGACCTAACCGAGAAATAACCGTCGTTATCCTCTAAAATATTAATCGCAACCAGCTTTTATTGACTGTTTCAGTGTGGTACCACATTACTACGTGATCCAAAGCAGAAAAAGCCCAGGATCTGTTCAACAAGTATGTGAAAAACGCGAAAGTATGAGCCTGGTGAGGGCAAATCCCAGACCTATCCCAGACCTAACTTGCGTTATCCTCTAAAATATTGATCGAAACCAGGTCTAATTGACTGTTACGGTGTGGTACCGCATTACTACGTGATCCAAACCAGAAAAAGCCCAAGCTCTTGCCAACAAGTAGGCGAAAAATGCGAATGTACGAGCCAGATGATTGCAAATACCAGAACTAACCCAGACATAACCAGCGTTATCCTCTAAAATATTAATCGCAACCAGGTTTAATTGACCGTTTGAGTGCGGTCCCACATTACTACTTGGTCCAAGCCAGAAAAAGGCAAGGATCTGGCCAACAAGTATGCGAAAAATGCGAAAGTACGAGCCAGATGAGGGCAAATACCAGAACTAACCCAGACATAACCAGCGTTATCGTCTAAAATACTAATCGGAACCAGCTTTTATTGACTGTTACGGTGTGGAGCCGCATTACTACGTGATCCAAATCAAAAAAAGCCCTGGATCTTGCCAACAAGTATGCGAAAAATGCGAAAGTTCGAGCCAGATGATTGCAAATACCAGAACTAACCCAAACATAACCAGCGTTATCCTCCAAAATATTCATCGTAACCAGGTTTAATTGACTGCTTCGGTGTGGAACCACATTACGGCGGGATCCAAACCACAAGAAACCCAAGATCTGGCCAAGAAGTATGCGAAAAAAACGAAGGCACGAGCAAGATGAGGGCAAATCCCAGGCCTAATCGAGACATAACCGGCGTTATCCTCTAAAATATTAATCGCAACCAGGTTTAATTGACTGTTTCGGTGTGGAAACTCATTACTACGGGATCCAAACCAGAAAAAAACCAGGATCTGGCAAACAAGTATGCGACATCGCGAATGTATGAGCCAGATTGTTGCAAATACCAGAACTAAGCCAGACATAACCAGCGTTATCCTCTAGAATACTATTCGGAACCAGCTTTTATGGACTGTTTCTGTGTGGTACCATATTACTACGTGATCCAAACCAGAAAAAGCCCAGGATCTGACCAACAAGTACGCGAGAAATGCGAAAGTACGTGACAGATGTGGGCAAATCCCAGACCTAACCGAGACATAACCGGCGTTATCCTCTAAAATATTAATCGCAACCTGGTTTAATTGACTGTTTAGGTGTCGTACCGCATTACTACGTGATCCAAGCCAGAAAAAGGCCAGGATCTGTCGAACAAGTAGGCGAAAAATGCGAAAGTACGAGCCAGATGAGGGCAAATACCAGACCTAACCTAGACATAACCGGCGTTATCCTCTAAAATATTAATCGCAACCGGGTTTAATTGACTTTCGGTGTGGTACCGCGTTACAACGTGATCCAACCCAGAAAAAAGCCAGGATCTGGCCAACAACTATGCGAAAAACGCTAAAGTACGACCCAGATGACGGGAAATCCCAGACCTAACCGAGACATAACCGGCGTTATCCTCTGAAATATTAATCGCAACCAGGTGTAGTTGACAATTTCGGTGTGGTACCGCATTACTACGTGATCCAAACCAGAAAAAGGCCGGGATCGGCCAACAAGTATGCGAAAAATTCGAAAGTACGAGCCAGATGATTGCAAATACCAGATCTGACCCAAACATAACCAACGTTATCCTCCAAAATATTCACCGCAACCAGGTTTAATTGACTGCTTCGGTGTGGAACCACATTACGACGGGTTCCAAACGACAAAAAACCCAAGATCTGGCCAACAAGTAAGCGAAAATTGCGAAAGTTTGAGCCAGATGATTGCAAATACCAGAACTAACCCAGACATTACCGGCGTTATCCTCTAAAATATTAATCGCAACCAGGTTTAATTGACTGTTTCGGTGTGGAAACTCATTACTACGGGATCCAAACCAGAAAAAAACCAGGATCTGGCAAACAAGTATGCGACATCGCGAATGTATGAGCCAGATTGTTGCAAATACCAGAACTAAGCCAGACATAACCAGCGTTATCCTCTAGAATACTATTCGGAACCAGCTTTTATGGACTGTTTCTGTGTGGTACCATATTACTACGTGATCCAAACCAGAAAAAGCCCAGGATCTGACCAACAAGTACGCGAGAAATGCGAAAGTACGTGACAGATGTGGGCAAATCCCAGACCTAACCGAGACATAACCGGCGTTATCCTCTAAAATATTAATCGCAACCTGGTTTAATTGACTGTTTAGGTGTCGTACCGCATTACTACGTGATCCAAGCCAGAAAAAGGCCAGGATCTGTCGAACAAGTAGGCGAAAAATGCGAAAGTACGAGCCAGATGAGGGCAAATACCAGACCTAACCTAGACATAACCGGCGTTATCCTCTAAAATATTAATCGCAACCGGGTTTAATTGACTTTCGGTGTGGTACCGCGTTACAACGTGATCCAACCCAGAAAAAAGCCAGGATCTGGCCAACAACTATGCGAAAAACGCTAAAGTACGACCCAGATGACGGGAAATCCCAGACCTAACCGAGACATAACCGGCGTTATCCTCTGAAATATTAATCGCAACCAGGTGTAGTTGACAATTTCGGTGTGGTACCGCATTACTACGTGATCCAAACCAGAAAAAGGCCGGGATCGGCCAACAAGTATGCGAAAAATTCGAAAGTACGAGCCAGATGATTGCAAATACCAGATCTGACCCAAACATAACCAACGTTATCCTCCAAAATATTCACCGCAACCAGGTTTAATTGACTGCTTCGGTGTGGAACCACATTACGACGGGTTCCAAACGACAAAAAACCCAAGATCTGGCCAACAAGTAAGCGAAAATTGCGAAAGTTTGAGCCAGATGATTGCAAATACCAGAACTAACCCAGACATTACCGGCGTTATCCTCTAAAATATTAATCGCAACCAGGTTTAATTGACTGTTTCGGTGTGGAAACTCATTACTACGGGATCCAAACCAGAAAAAAACCAGGATCTGGCAAACAAGTATGCGACATCGCGAATGTATGAGCCAGATTGTTGCAAATACCAGAACTAAGCCAGACATAACCAGCGTTATCCTCTAGAATACTATTCGGAACCAGCTTTTATGGACTGTTTCTGTGTGGTACCATATTACTACGTGATCCAAACCAGAAAAAGCCCAGGATCTGACCAACAAGTACGCGAGAAATGCGAAAGTACGTGACAGATGTGGGCAAATCCCAGACCTAACCGAGACATAACCGGCGTTATCCTCTAAAATATTAATCGCAACCTGGTTTAATTGACTGTTTAGGTGTCGTACCGCATTACTACGTGATCCAAGCCAGAAAAAGGCCAGGATCTGTCGAACAAGTAGGCGAAAAATGCGAAAGTACGAGCCAGATGAGGGCAAATACCAGACCTAACCTAGACATAACCGGCGTTATCCTCTAAAATATTAATCGCAACCGGGTTTAATTGACTTTCGGTGTGGTACCGCGTTACAACGTGATCCAACCCAGAAAAAAGCCAGGATCTGGCCAACAACTATGCGAAAAACGCTAAAGTACGACCCAGATGACGGGAAATCCCAGACCTAACCGAGACATAACCGGCGTTATCCTCTGAAATATTAATCGCAACCAGGTGTAGTTGACAATTTCGGTGTGGTACCGCATTACTACGTGATCCAAACCAGAAAAAGGCCGGGATCGGCCAACAAGTATGCGAAAAATTCGAAAGTACGAGCCAGATGATTGCAAATACCAGATCTGACCCAAACATAACCAACGTTATCCTCCAAAATATTCACCGCAACCAGGTTTAATTGACTGCTTCGGTGTGGAACCACATTACGACGGGTTCCAAACGACAAAAAACCCAAGATCTGGCCAACAAGTAAGCGAAAATTGCGAAAGTTTGAGCCAGATGATTGCAAATACCAGAACTAACCCAGACATTACCGGCGTTATCCTCTAAAATATTAATCGCAACCAGGTTTAATTGACTGCTTCTGTGTGGTACCAAATTACTACGTGGTCCAACCCAGAAAAAGACCGGGTCTGGCCAACAAGTATGCGAAAAATGCGAAAGTACGAGCCAGATGAGGGGAAATCCCAGACACAACCGAGACATAACCGGCGTTGTCCTCTAAAATATTAATCGCTACCAGGTTTAATTGACTGTTTCGGTGTGGTACCGCATTACTACGTGATCCAAACCAGAAAAAGGCCAGGATCTGGCCAACAAGTAGGCGTAAAATGCGAAGGTACGAGCCAGATGAGGGCAAATCCCAGACCTAACCGAGAAATAACCGGCGTTATCCTCTAAAATATTAATCGCAACCAGGTTTAATTGACTGTTTGAGTGTGGTCCCACATTACTACTTGGTCCAAGCCAGAAAAAGGCAAGGATCTGGCCAACGAGTATGCGAAAAATGCGAAAGTACGAGGCAGATGTGGGCAAATACCAGACCTAACCCAGACGTAACCAGCGTTATCCTCCAAAATACTAATCGGGAGCAGCTTTTATTGACTGTTTCAGTGTCGTACCACATTACTACGTGATCCAAACCAAAAAAAGCCCAGGATCTTGCCAACAAGCAGGCGAAAAATGCGAAGGTACGAGCCAGATGAGGGCAAATCCCAGACCTAACCGAGACATAACCGGCGTTATCCTCTCAAATACTAATCGGAACCAGCTTTTATTGACTGTTTCAGTGTGGTACCACATTACTACGTGATCCAAAGCAGAAAAAGCCCAGGATCTGGCCAACAAGTATGGGAAAAATGCGAAAGTACGAGCCAGATGATTGCAAATACCCGAACTAACCCAAACATAACCAGGGTTATTCTCCAAAATATTCATCGCAACCAGGTTTAATTGACTGCTACGGTGTGGAACCACATTACGACGGGATCCAAACCACAAGAAACCCAAGATCTGGCCAACAAGTAAGCGAAAATTGCGAAAGTTTGAGCCAGATGATTGCAAATACCATAACTAAACCAGACATTACCGGCGTTATCCTCTAAAATATTAATCGCAACCAGGTTTAATTGACTGTTACGGTGTGGTACCGCATTACAACGTGATCCAAACCAGAAAAAGCTCAGGATCATGCCAACAAGTAGGCGAAAAATGCGAAGGTACGAGCCGGATGAGGGCAAATGCCAGAACTAACCCAGACATAACCAGCGTTATCCTCTCAAATACTAATCGGAACCAGCTTTTATTGACTGCTTCAGTGTGGTACCACATTACTACGTGATCCAAACCAGAAGAAGCCCAGGATCTGGCCAACAAGTATGCGAAATCGCGAAAGTATGAGCCAGATGGTTGCAAATACCAGAACTAATCCAGACATAACCAGCGTTATCCTCTAAAATACTATTCGGAACCAGCTTCTATTGACTGTTTCTGTGTGGTACCATATTACTACGTGGTCCAAGCTAGCAAAAGGCCAGGATCTGGCCAATAAGTATGCGAAAAATGCGAAATTACGAGCCAGATGTGGGCAAATCCCAGACCTAGCCGAGACATAACCAGCGTTATCCTCTGAAATATTAATCGCAACCAGGTTAAATTGACTGCTTCGGTGTGGTACCGCATTACTACCTGATCCAAACCAGAAAAAGCCCAGGATCTTGCCAACAAGCAGGCGCAAAATGCGAAGGTTCGAGCCAGATCAGGGCAAATCCCAGACCTAACCGAGACATAGCCGGCGTTATCCTGTAAAACATTAATCGCAACCAGGTTTGATTGACTGTTTCGGTGTGGTACCGCGTAACAACGTGATCCAAACCTTAAAAAGGCCAGGATCTGGCCAACAAGTATGCGAAAAATGCGAAAGTACGAGCCAGATGAGGGCAAATACCAGACCTAACCCAGACGTAACCAGCGTTATCCTCCAAAATACTAACCGGGAGCAGCTTTTATTGACTGTTTCAGTGTGGTACCACATTACTACGTGATCCAAACCAAAAAAAGCCCAGGATCTTGCCAACAAGCAGGCGAAAAATGCGAAGGTACGAGCCAGATAAGGGCAAATCCCAGACCTAACCGAGACATAACCGGCGTTATCCTCTCAAATACTAATCGGAACCAGCTTTTATTGACTGTTTCAGTGTGGTACCACATTACTACGTGATCCAAAGCAGAAAAGGCCCAGGATCTGGCCAACAAGTATGCGAAAAATGCGAAAGTACGAGGCAGATGATTGCAAATACCAGAACTAACCCAGACATTAACAGCGTTATCCTCTAAAATATTAATCGC
The DNA here is from genome assembly GCF_051014445.1 of Colletes latitarsis. NCBI lineage: Eukaryota > Metazoa > Arthropoda > Insecta > Hymenoptera > Colletidae > Colletes > Colletes latitarsis. Next base: position 9,421,806 of record NC_135136.1, on the reverse strand, counting down.
AACCAGGTTTAATTGACTGTTTGAGTGTGGTCCCACATTACTACTTGGTCCAAGCCAGAAAAAGGACAGGATCTGGCCAACAAGTATGCGAAAAGTGCGAAAGTACGAGCCAGATGAGGGCAAATCCCAGACCTAACCGGGACATAACCGGCGTTATCCTCTATAATATTAATCGCAACCAGGTTCAATTGCCTGTTCGGTGTGATACTACATTACTACGTGATCCGAACCAGAAAAAGGCCATGATCTGGCCAACAAGTATGCGAAAAATGCGAAAGTACGAGCCAGATGAGGGCAAATACCGGACCTAACCCAAACATAACCGGCGTTATCCTTTAAAATATTAATAGGAACCAGGTTTAATTGACTGTTTCAGTGTGGTACCAAATTACTACGTGGTCCAAGCCAGAAAAAGCCCAGGATCTGGCCAACAAGTATGCGAGAAATGCGAAAGTACGTGCCAGATGAGGGCAAATCCCAGACCTAACCGAGACATAACCGGCGTTATCCTCTAAACTATTAATCGCAACCAGGTTTAATTGACTGTTTCGGTGTGGTACCGCATTACTATGTGATCGAAACCAGAAAAAGGCCAGTATCTGGCCAACAAGTATCCGAAAAATGCGAAAGTACAAGCCAGATGAGGGCAAATACCAGACCTAACCCAGACATAACCGGAGTTATCCTTTAAAATATTAATAGGAACCAGGTTTAATTGACTGTTTCAGTGTGGTACCAAATTACTACGTGGTCCAAGCCAGAAAAATGCCAGGATCTGGCCAACAAGTATGCGAAAAATGCGAAAGTACGAGACAGATGAGGGCAAATCCCAGACCTAACCGAGACATAACCGGCGTTATCCTCTAAAATATTAATCGCAACCAGGATTAATTGACTGCTTCGGTGTGGTACCGCATTACTACGTGATCTAAACCAGGAAAAGGCCAGGATCTGGCCAACAAGAATGCGAGAAATGCGAAAGTACGAGCCGGATGAGGGCAAATACCAGACCTAACCGAGACATAACCGGCGTTATCCTCTAAAATATTAATCGCAACCAGGTGTAGTTAGCAATTTCGGTGTGGTACCGCATTACTAAGTGAGCCAAACCAGAAAAAGGCCGGGATCGGCCAACAAGTATGCGAAAAATTCGAAAGTACGAGCCAGATGATTGCAAATACCAGATCTGACCCAAACATAACCAACGTTATCCTCCAAAATATTCACCGCAACCAGGTTTAATTGACTGCTTCGGTGTGGAACCACATTACGACGGGTTCCAAACGACAAAAAACCCAAGATCTGGCCAACAAGTAAGCGAAAATTGCGAAAGTTTGAGCCAGATGATTGCAAATACCAGAACTAACCCAGACATTACCGGCGTTATCCTCTAAAATATTAATCGCAACCAGGTTTAATTGACTGCTTCTGTGTGGTACCAAATTACTACGTGGTCCAACCCAGAAAAAGACCGGGTCTGGCCAACAAGTATGCGAAAAATGCGAAAGTACGAGCCAGATGAGGGGAAATCCCAGACACAACCGAGACATAACCGGCGTTGTCCTCTAAAATATTAATCGCTACCAGGTTTAATTGACTGTTTCGGTGTGGTACCGCATTACTACGTGATCCAAACCAGAAAAAGGCCAGGATCTGGCCAACAAGTAGGCGTAAAATGCGAAGGTACGAGCCAGATGAGGGCAAATCCCAGACCTAACCGAGAAATAACCGGCGTTATCCTCTAAAATATTAATCGCAACCAGGTTTAATTGACTGTTTGAGTGTGGTCCCACATTACTACTTGGTCCAAGCCAGAAAAAGGCAAGGATCTGGCCAACGAGTATGCGAAAAATGCGAAAGTACGAGGCAGATGTGGGCAAGTACCAGACCTAACCCAGATGTAACCAGCGTTATCCTCCAAAATACTAATCGGGAGCAGCTTTTATTGACTGTTTCAGTGTCGTACCACATTACTACGTGATCCAAACCAAAAAAAGCCCAGGATCTTGCCAACAAGCAGGCGAAAAATGCGAAGGTACGAGCCAGATGAGGGCAAATCCCAGACCTAACCGAGACATAACCGGCGTTATCCTCTCAAATACTAATCGGAACCAGCTTTTATTGACTGTTTCAGTGTGGTACCACATTACTACGTGATCCAAAGCAGAAAAAGCCCAGGATCTGGCCAACAAGTATGCGAAAAATGCGAAAGTACGAGCCAGATGATTGCAAATACCCGAACTAACCCAAACATAACCAGGGTTATTCTCCAAAATATTCATCGCAACCAGGTTTAATTGACTGCTACGGTGTGGAACCACATTACGACGGGATCCAAACCACAAGAAACCCAAGATCTGGCCAACAAGTAAGCGAAAATTGCGAAAGTTTGAGCCAGATGATTGCAAATACCATAACTAAACCAGACATTACCGGCGTTATCCTCTAAAATATTAATCGCAACCAGGTTTAATTGACTGCTTCGGTGTGGTACCGCATTACTACGTGATCCAAACCAGAAAAAGTCCAGGATCTGGCCAACAAGTATGCGAAAAATGCGAAAGTACGAGCCAGACGAGGGCAAATACCAGAACTAACCCAGACATAACCAGTGTTATCGTCTAAAATACTAACCGGAACCAGCTTTTATTGACTGTTTCAGTGTCGTACCACATTACTTCGTGAACCAATCCAAAAAAAGCCCAGGATCTTGCCAACAAGTAGGCGAAAAATGCGAAGGTACGAGCCAGATGTGGGCAAATCCCAGACCTAACCGAGACATAACCGGCGTTATCCTCCAAAATATTAATCGCAACCAGGTTTAATTGACTGTTACGGTGTGGTACCGCATTACAACGTGATCCAAACCAGAAAAAGCTCAGGATCATGCCAACAAGTAGGCGAAAAATGCGAAGGTACGAGCCAGATGAGGGCAAATGCCAGAACTAACCCAGACATAACCAGCGTTATCCTCTCAAATACTAATCGGAACCAGCTTTTATTGACTGCTTCAGTGTGGTACCACATTACTACGTGATCCAAACCAGAAGAAGCCCAGGATCTGGCCAACAAGTATGCGAAATCGCGAAAGTATGAGCCAGATGGTTGCAAATACCAGAACTAATCCAGACATAACCAGCGTTATCCTCTAAAATACTATTCGGAACCAGCTTCTATTGACTGTTTCTGTGTGGTACCATATTACTACGTGGTCCAAGCTAGCAAAAGGCCAGGATCTGGCCAATAAGTATGCGAAAAATGCGAAATTACGAGCCAGATGTGGGCAAATCCCAGACCTAGCCGAGACATAACCAGCGTTATCCTCTGAAATATTAATCGCAACCAGGTTAAATTGACTGCTTCGGTGTGGTACCGCATTACTACCTGATCCAAACCAGAAAAAGCCCAGGATCTTGCCAACAAGCAGGCGCAAAATGCGAAGGTTCGAGCCAGATCAGGGCAAATCCCAGACCTAACCGAGACATAGCCGGCGTTATCCTGTAAAACATTAATCGCAACCAGGTTTGATTGACTGTTTCGGTGTGGTACCGCGTAACAACGTGATCCAAACCTTAAAAAGGCCAGGATCTGGCCAACAAGTATGCGAAAAATGCGAAAGTACGAGCCAGATGAGGGCAAATACCAGACCTAACCCAGACGTAACCAGCGTTATCCTCCAAAATACTAACCGGGAGCAGCTTTTATTGACTGTTTCAGTGTGGTACCACATTACTACGTGATCCAAACCAAAAAAAGCCCAGGATCTTGCCAACAAGCAGGCGAAAAATGCGAAGGTACGAGCCAGATAAGGGCAAATCCCAGACCTAACCGAGACATAACCGGCGTTATCCTCTCAAATACTAATCGGAACCAGCTTTTATTGACTGTTTCAGTGTGGTACCACATTACTACGTGATCCAAAGCAGAAAAGGCCCAGGATCTGGCCAACAAGTATGCGAAAAATGCGAAAGTACGAGGCAGATGATTGCAAATACCTGAACTAACCCAGACATTAACAGCGTTATCCTCTAAAATATTAATCGCAACCAGGTTTAATTGACTGTTTGAGTGTGGTCCCACATTACTACTTGGTCCAAGCCAGAAAAAGGACAGGATCTGGCCAACAAGTATGCGAAAAGTGCGAAAGTACGAGCCAGATGAGGGCAAATCCCAGACCTAACCGGGACATAACCGGCGTTATCCTCTAAAATATTAATCGCAACCAGGTTCAATTGCCTGTTCGGTGTGATACTACATTACTACGTGATCCGAACCAGAAAAAGGCCATGATCTGGCCAACAAGTATGCGAAAAATGCGAAAGTACGAGCCAGATGAGGGCAAATACCGGACCTAACCCAAACATAACCGGCGTTATCCTTTAAAATATTAATAGGAACCAGGTTTAATTGACTGTTTCAGTGTGGTACCAAATTACTACGTGGTCCAAGCCAGAAAAAGCCCAGGATCTGGCCAACAAGTATGCGAGAAATGCGAAAGTACGTGCCAGATGAGGGCAAATCCCAGACCTAACCGAGACATAACCGGCGTTATCCTCTAAACTATTAATCGCAACCAGGTTTAATTGACTGTTTCGGTGTGGTACCGCATTACTATGTGATCGAAACCAGAAAAAGGCCAGTATCTGGCCAACAAGTATCCGAAAAATGCGAAAGTACAAGCCAGATGAGGGCAAATACCAGACCTAACCCAGACATAACCGGAGTTATCCTTTAAAATATTAATAGGAACCAGGTTTAATTGACTGTTTCAGTGTGGTACCAAATTACTACGTGGTCCAAGCCAGAAAAATGCCAGGATCTGGCCAACAAGTATGCGAAAAATGCGAAAGTACGAGACAGATGAGGGCAAATCCCAGACCTAACCGAGACATAACCGGCGTTATCCTCTAAAATATTAATCGCAACCAGGATTAATTGACTGCTTCGGTGTGGTACCGCATTACTACGTGATCTAAACCAGGAAAAGGCCAGGATCTGGCCAACAAGAATGCGAGAAATGCGAAAGTACGAGCCGGATGAGGGCAAATACCAGACCTAACCGAGACACAACCGGCGTTATCCTCTAAAATATTAATCGCAACCAGGTGTAGTTAGCAATTTCGGTGTGGTACCGCATTACTAAGTGAGCCAAACCAGAAAAAGGCGAGGATTAAGCCAACAAGTATGTGAAAAATGCGAAAGTACGAGCCAGATGAGGGCAAATTCCAGACATAACCCAGACATAACCGGCGTTATCCTCTAAAATATTAATCGCCACCAGGTTTAATTGACTGTTTCAGTGTGGTACCACATTACTACGTGGTCCAAGCCAGAAAAAGGCCAGGGTCTGGCCAACAAGTGTGAGAAAAATGCGAAAGTATGAGCCAGATGATTGCAAATACCAGAACTAACCCAGACGTAACCTGCGTTATCCTCTAAAATACTATTCGGAACCAGCTTTTATTGACTGTTTCAGTGCGGTACTACATTACTACGTGATCCAAACCAAAAAAAGCCCAGGATCTGGCCAACATGTATGCGAAAAATGCGAATACGAGCCAGGTGACGGCAAATCCCAGACCCACGCGAGACATAACCGGCGTTATCCTCTAAAATATTAATCGCAACAAGGTTTAATTGACTGTTTCGGTGTGGGACTTCATTTCTACGGGATCCAAACCAGAAAAAACCCAAAATCTGGCCAACAAGTATGCGAAAAACGTGAAAGTATGAGCCAGATGATTGCAAATACCAGAACTAACCCAGACGTAACCTGCGCTATCCTCTAAAATACTATTCGGAACCAGCTTTTATTGACTGTTTCAGTGTGGTACCACATTACTACGTGATCCAAACCAAAAAAAGCCCAGGATCTTGCCAACAAGTAAGCGAAAAATGCGAAGCTACGAGCCAGATGATTGCAAATACCTGAACTAACCAAAACATAACCAGCGTTATCCTCCAAAATATTCATCGCAACCAGGTTTAATTGACTGCTTCGGTGTGGAACGACATTACGACGGGATCCAAACCACAAAAAACCCAGGATCTGGCCAACAAGTATGCGAGAAATACGAAAGCACGAGCAAGATGACGGCAAATCCCAGACCTAACCCAGACATAACCGACGTTATCCTCTAAAAAATTAATCGCTACCAGGTTTAATTGACTGTTTCGGTGTGGTACCGCATTACTACGTGATCCAAATCAGAAAAAGGCCAGGATCTTGCCTACAAGTATGCGAAAAATGCGAAAGTACGAGCCAGATGAGGGCAATTACCAGACCTAACTCAGACATAACCGACGTTATCCTCTAAAATATTAATCGGGACCAGGTTTGATTGACTGTTTCAGTGTGGTACCACATTACTACGTGATCCAAACCAAAAAAAACCCAGGATCTTGCCAACAAGTATGCGAAATATGCGAAAGTACGAGCCAGATGAGGGCAAATACCAGACCTAACCGAGACATAACCGGCGTTATCCTCTAAAATATTAATCGCAACCAGGTTTACTTGACTGTTTCAGTGTGGTACCACATTACTACGTGATCCAAACTAAAAAAAGCCCAGAATCTCGTCAACAAGTATGCGAAAAATGCGAAAGTACGAGCCAGATGAGGGCAAATACCAGACCTAACCCAGACATAACCGGCGTTATCCTCTAAAATATTAATCGGACCAGGTTTAATTGACTGTTTCAGTGTGGTACCACATTACTACGTGATCCAAACTAAAAAAAGCCCAGAATCTCGTCAACAAGTATGCGAAAAATGCGAAAGTACGAGCCAGATGAGGGCAAATACCAGACCTAACCCAGACATAACCGGCGTTATTCTCTAAAATATTAATCGGAACCAGGTTTAATTGACTGTTTCAGTGTGGTACCATATTACTACGTGGTCCAAGCCAGAAAAAGGCCAGGATCTGGCCAACAAGTATGCGAGAAATGCGAAAGTACGAGCCAGATGATTGCAAATACCAGAACTAACTCAAACATAACCAGCGTTATCCTCCAAAATATTCATCGCAACCAGGTTTAATTGTCTGTTTCGGTGTGGATCCACATTACTACGGGATCCAAACCAGAAAAAGGCCAGGATCTGGCCAACAAGTTTGCGAAAAATGCGAAAATACGAGCCAGATGACGGCAAATCCCAGACCTACCCGAGACATAACCGGCGTTATCCTCTAAAATATTAACCGCAACCACGTTTAATTGACTGTTTCGGTGTGGAACCTCGTTACTACGGGATCCAAACCAGAAAAAGGCCACGATCTGGCCAACAAGTATGCGAAAAATGCGAAAGTACGAGCCAGATGAGGGCCAATCCCTGACCTAACCGAGCCATAACCGGCGTTATCCTCTAAAATATTAATCGCAACCAGGTTTAATTGACTACTTCGGTGTGGAACCACATTACGACGGGTTCCAAACCAAAAAACCCAGGATCTGGCCAACAAGTATGCGAAAAATACGAAAGCACGAGCAAGATGACGGCAAATCCCAGACCTAACCCAGACATAACCGGCGTTATCCTCTAAAAAATTAATCGGAACCAGGTTTAATTGACTGTTTCAGTGTGGTACCAAATTACTACGTGATCCAAACCAAAAAAAGCCGTGGAACTGGCCAACAAGTACGCGAAAAACGCGAAAGTATGAGCCAGATGATTGCAAATACCAGAACTAACCCAGACGTAACCTGCGTTATCCTCTAAAGTATTAATCGGAACCAGGTTTAATTGACTGTCTCAGTGAGGTACCTCATTACTACGTGGTCCAAGCCAGAAAAAGGCCAGGATCTGGCCAACAAGTAAGCGAAAAATGCGAAAGTACGAGCCAGATGAGGGCAAATACCAGACCTAACCCAGACATAACCGGCGTTATACTCTAAAATATTAATCGCAACCAGGTTTACTTGACTGTTTCGGTGTGGTACCGCATTACCACGTGATCCAATCCAGAAAAAGGCCAGGATCTGGCCAACAAGTTTGCGAGAAATGCGAAAGAACGAGCCAGATGAGGGCAAATACCAGACCTAACCCAGACATAACCGGCGTTATCCTCTAAAATACTAACCGGAACCAGGTTTAATTGACTGTTTCAGTGTGGAACTTCATTACTACGTGATCAAAACCAGAAAAAAGTCCAGGATCTGGCCAACAAGTAGGCGAAAAACGCGAAAATACGAGCTAGATGACGGCAAATCCCAGACCTACCCGAGACATAACCGGCGTTATCCTCTAAAATATTAATCGCAACCAGGTTTAATTGACTGTTTCAGTGTGATACCACATTACTACGTGGTCCAAGCCAGGAAAAGGCCAGGATCTGGCCAACAAGTATGCGAGAAATTCGAAAATACGAGCCAGATGACGGCAAATCCTAGACCTACCCGAGACATAACCGGCGTTATCCGGTAAAATATTAATCGCAACCAGGTTTAGTTGACTGTTTCGGTGTGGAACTTCATTACTACGTGATCCAAACCAAAAAAAGCCCAGGATCTTGCCAACAAGTATGCGAAAAACGCGAAAGTACGAGCCAGATGAGGGCAAATACCAGACCTAACCCAGACATAACCGGCGTTATCCTCTAAAATATTAATCGGGACCAGGTTTAATTGACTGTTTCGGTGTGGTACCGCATTACTACGTGATCCAAACCCAGAAAAAGGCCAGGATCCTGCCTACATGTATGCGAAAAATGCGAAAGTACGAGCCAGATGAGGGCAAATACCAGAACTAACCCAGACGTAACCTGCGTTATCCTCTAAAATACTACTCGGAACCAGCTTTTATTGACTGTTTCAGTGTGGTACCACATTACTACGTGATCCAAACCAAAAAAAGCCCAGGATCTGGCCAACATGTATGCGAAAAATGCGAATACGAGCCAGGTGACGGCAAATCCCAGACCCACGTGAGACACAACCGGCGTGATCCTCTAAAATATTAATCGCAACCAGGTTTAATTGACTGTTTCGGTGTGGAACTTCATTACTACGGGATCCAAACCAGAAAAAACCCAAGATCTGGCCAACAAGTATGCGAAAAACGCGAAAGTATGAGCCAGATGAGGGCAAATCCCAGACCTAACCGAGACATAACCGGCGTTATCCTCTAAAATATTAATCGCAACCAGGTGTAGTTAGCAATTTCGGTGTGGTACCGCATTACTAAGTGAGCCAAACCAGAAAAAGGCGAAGATTTAGCCAACAAGTATGCGAAAAATGCGAAAGTACGAGCCAGATGAGGGCAAATTCCAGACCTAACCGAGACATAACCGGCGTTATCCTCTAAAATATTAATCGCCACCAGGTTTAATTGACTGTTTCAGTGTGGTACCACATTACTACGTGGTCCAAGCCAGAAAAAGGCCAGGGTCTGGCCAACAAGTATGCGAAAAATGCGAAAGTATGAGCCAGATGATTGCAAATACCAGAACTAACCCAGACGTAACCTGCGTTATCCTCTAAAATACTATTCGGAACCAGCTTTTATTGACTGTTTCAGTGTGGTACCACATTACTACGTGATCCAAACCAAAAAAAGCCCAGAATCTGGCCAACATGTATGCGAAAAATGCGAATACGAGCCAGGTGACGGCAAATCCCAGACCCACGCGAGACATAACCGGCGTTATCCTCTAAATATTAATCGCAACAAGGTTTAATTGACTGTTTCGGTGTGGAACTTCATTACTACGGAATCCAAACCAGAAAAAACCCAAAATCTGGCCAACAAGTATGCGAAAAACGCGAAAGTATGAGCCAGATGATTGCAAATACCAGAACTAACCGAGACGTAACCTGCGTTATCCTCTAAAATGCTATTCGGAACCAGCTTTTATTGACTGTTTCAGTGTGGTACCACATTACTACGTGATCCAAACCAAAAAAAGCCCAGGATCTTGCCAACAAGTATGCGAAAAATGCGAAAGTACGAGCCAGATGATTGCAAATACTAGAACTAACCCAAACATAACCAGCGTTATCCTCCAAAACATTCATCGCAACCAGGTTTAATTGACTGCTTCGGTGTGGAACGACATTACGACGGGATCCAAACCACAAAAAACCCAAGATCTGGCCAACAAGTAGGCGAAAATTGCGAAAATATGAGCCAGATGATTGCAAATAACAGAACTAACCCAGACATAACCAGCGTTATCCTCTAAAATATTAATCGGAATCAAGTTTAATTGACTGTTTCAGTGTGGAACTTCATTACTACGTGATCCAAACCAGAAAAAAACCCAGGATGTGGCCAACAAGTATGCGAAAAACGCGAAAATACGAGCTAGATGACGGCAAATCCCAGACCTACCCGAGACATAACCAGCGTTAACCTCTACAATATTAATCGCAACCAGGTTTAATTGACTGTTTCAGTGTGATACCACATTACTACGTGGTCCAAGCCAGGAAAAGGCCAGGATCTGGCCAACAAGTATGCGAGAAATGCGAAAACACGAGCCAGATGACGGCAAATCCCAGACCTACCCGAGACATAACCGGCGTTATCCGCTAAAATATTAATCGCAACCAGGTTTAATTGACTGTTTCGGTGTGGAACTTCATTACTACGGGATCCAAACCAGAAAAAACCCAGGATCTGGCAAACAAGTATGCGAAAAACGCGAAAGTATGAGCCAGATGATTGCAAATACCAGAACTAACCCAGACGTAACCTGCGCTATCCTCTAAAATACTATTCGGAACCAGCTTTTATTGACTGTTTCAGTGTGGTACCACATTACTACGTGATCCAAACCAAAAAAAGCCCAGGATCTGGCCAACATGTATGCGAAAAATGCAAATACGAGCCAGGTGACGGCAAATCCCAGACCCACGCGAGACATAACCGGCGTTATCCTCTAAATATTAATCGCAACAAGGTTTAATTGACTGTTTCGGTGTGGAACTTCATTACTACGGGATCCAAACCAGAAAAAACCCAAAATCTGGCCAACAAGTATGCGAAAAACGCGAAAGTATGAGCCAGATGATTGCAAATACCAGAACTAACCCAGACGTAACCAGCGTTATCCTCTAAAATGCTATTCGGAACCAGCTTTTATTGACTGTTTCAGTGTGGTACCACATTACTACGTGATCCGAACCAAAAAAAGCCCAGGATCTTGCCAACAAGTATGCGAAAAATGCGAAAGTACGAGCCAGATGATTGCAAATACCAGAACTAACCCAAACATAAAGAGCGTTATCCTCCAAAACATTCATCGCAACCAGGTTTAATTGACTGCTTCGGTGTGGAACGACATTACGACGGGATCCAAACCACAAAAAACCCAAGACCTGGCCAACAAGTAGGCGAAAATTGCGAAAATATCAGCCAGATGATTGCAAATAACAGAACTAACCCAGACATAACCAGCGTTATCCTCTAAAATATTAATCGGAACCAGGTTTAATTGACTGTTTCAGTGTGGAACTTCATTACTACGTGATCCAAACCAGAAAAAAACCCAGGATCTGGCCAACAAGTATGCGAAAAACGCGAAAATACGAGCTAGATGACGGCAAATCCCAGACCTACCCGAGACATAACCGGCGTTAACCTCTAAAATATTAATCGCAACCAGGTTTAATTGACTGTTTCAGTGTGGAACTTCATTACTACGGGTTCCAAACCAGAAAAAACCCAGGATCTGGCAAACAAGTATGCGAAAAACGCGAAAGTATGAGCCAGATGATTGCAAATACCAGAACTAACCCAGACGTAACCTGCGCTATCCTCTAAAATACTATTCGGAACCAGCTTTTATTGACTGTTTCAGTGTGGTACCACATTACTACGTGATCCAAACCAAAAAAAGCCCAGGATCTTGCCAACAAGTAAGCGAAAAATGCGAAGGTACGAGCCAGAAAAGGGCAAATCCCTGACCTAACCGAGCCATAACCGGCGTTATCCTCTAAAATATTAATCGCAACCAGGTTTAATTGACTGCTTCGGTGTGGAACCACATTACGACGGGATCCAAACCAGAAAAAACCCAGGATCTGGCCAACAAGTATTCGAAAAATACGAAGGCACGAGCAAGAAGACGGCAAATCCCAGACCTAACCCGGACATAACCGGCGTTATCCTCTAAAAAATTACTCGGAACCAGGTTTAATTGGCTGTTTCAGTGTGGTACCAAATTACTACGTGATCCAAGCAAGAAAAAGGCCAGGATCAGTCCAACAAGTATGCGATAAATGCGAAAGTACGAGCCAGATGAGGGCAAATCCCAGACCTAACCGAGACATAACCGGCGTTATCCTCTAAAATATTAATCGCAACCAGGTGTAGTTAGCAATTTCGGTGTGGTACCGCATTACTAAGTGAGCCAAACCAGAAAAAGGCGAAGATTTAGCCAACAAGTATGCGAAAAATGCGAAAGTACGAGCCAGATGAGGGCAAATACCAGACCTAACCCAGACATAACCGGCGTTATCCTCTAAAATATTAATCGGGACCAGGTTTAATTGACTGTTTCAGTATGGTACCACATTACTACGTGATCCAAACCAAAAAAAACCCAGGATCTTGCCAACAAGTATGCGAAAAATGCGAAAGTACGAGCCAAATGATTGCAAATACCAGAACTAACCCAAACATAACCAGGGTTATCCTCCAAAATATTCATCGGAACCAGGTTTAATTGACTGCTTCGGTGTGGAACCACACTACGACGGGATCCAAACCACAAAAAACCCAAGATCTGGCCAACAAGTACACGAAAATTGCGAAAGTATGAGCCAGATGATTGCAAATACCAGAAATAACCCAGATATAACCAGCGTTATCTTCTAAAATATTAATCGGAACCAGGTTTAATTGACTCTGTCAGTGTGGTACCTCATTACTACGTGGTCCAAGCCAGAAAAAGGCCAGGATCTTGCCAACAAGTATGCGAAAAATGCGAAAGTACGAGCCAGATGATTGCAAATACCAGAACTATCCCAGACATAACCAGCGTTATCCTCTAAAATAATAATCGCAACCAGGTTTAATTGACTGCTTCGGTGTGGTACCGCATTACTACGTGATCCAAACCAAAAAAAGCCCAGGATCCTGCCAACAAGTAAGCGAAAAATGCGAAAGTACGAGCGAGATGATTGCAAATACCAGAACTAACCCAAACATAACCAGCGTTATCCTCTAAAATAATAATCGCAACCAGGTTTAATTGACTGCTTCGGTGTGGTACCGCATTACTACGTGATCCAAACCAAAAAAAGCCCAGGATCTTGCCAACAAGTACGCGAAAAACACGAAAGTATGAGCCAGATGATTGCAAATACCAGAACTAACCCAGACGTAACCTGCGTTATCCTCTAAAATCCTATTCGGAACCAGCTTTTATTGACTGTTTCAGTGTGGTACCACATTACTACGTGATCCCAACCAAAAAAAGCCCAGGATCTTGCCAACAAGTATGCGAAAAATGCGAAAGTACGAGCCAGATGATTGCAAATACCAGAACTATCCCAGACATAACCAGCGTTATCCTCTAAAATAATAATCGCAACCAGGTTTAATTGACTGCTTCGGTGTGGTACCGCATTACTACGTGATCCCAACCAGAAAAAGCCCAGGATCTTGCCAACAAGTAGGCGAAAAATGCGAAGGTACGAGCCAGATGAGGGCAAATCCCAGACCTAACCCAGACATAACCGGCGTAATCCTCTAAAAAATTAATCGGAACCAGGTTTAATTGACTGTTTCAGTGTGGTGCGAAATTACTACGTGCTCCAAGCCGGAAAAAGGCCAGGATCAGGCCAACAAGTATGCGATAAATGCGAAAGTACGAGCCAGATGAGTGCAAATCCCTGACCTAACCGAGACATAACCGGCGTTATCCTCTAAAATATTAATCGCTACCAGGTTTAATTGACTGTTTCGGAGTGGTACCGCATTGCTACGTGAACCAAACCAGAAAAAGGCCAGGATCTTGCCAACAAGTATGCGAAAAATGCGAAAGTATGAACCAGATGATTGCAAATACCAGAACTAACCCAGATATAACCAGCGTTATCCTCTAAAATACTAATCGGAACCAGGTTTAATTGACTGCTTCAGTGTGGAACTTCATTACTACGTGATCCAAACCAAAAAAAGCCCAGGATCTTGCCAACAAGTAAGCGAAAAATGCGAAGGTACGAGCCAGAAGAGGGCAAATCCCTGACCTAACCGAGCCATAACCGGCGTTATCCTCTAAAATATTAATCGCAACCAGGTTTAATTGACTGCTTCGGTGTGGAACCACACTACGACGGGATCCAAACCAGAAGAAACCCAGGATCTGGCCAACAAGTATTCGAAAAATACGAAGGCACGAGCAAGAAGACGGCAAATCCCAGACCTAACCCGGACATAACCGGCGTTATCCTCTAAAAAATTACTCGGAACCAGGTTTAATTGACTGTTTCAGTGTGGTACCAAATTACTACGTGATCCAAGCAAGAAAAAGGCCAGGATCAGTCCAACAAGTATGCGATAAATGCGAAAGTACGAGCCAGATGAGGGCAAATCTCTGACCTAACCGAGACATAACCGGCGTTATCCTCTAAAATATTAATCGCTACCAGGTTTAATTGACTGTTTCGGTGTGGTACCGCATTACTACGTGATCCAAACCAGAAAAAGGCCAGGATCTTGCCTACAAGTATGCGAAAAATGCGAAGGTACGAGCCAGATGAGGGCAAATACCAGACCTAACCCAGACATAACCGGCGTTATCCTCTAAAATATTAATCAGGACCAGGTTTAATTGACTGTTTCAGTATGGTACCACATTACTACGTGATCCAAACCAAAAAAAGCCCAGGATCTTGCCAACAAGTATGCGAAAAATGTTAAAGTACGAGCCAGATGTTTGCAAATACCAGAACTAACCCAAACATAACCAGGGTTATCCTCCAAAATATTCATCGGAACCAGGTCTAATTGACTGCTTCGGTGTGGAACCACACTACGACGGGATCCGAACCACAAAAAACCCAAGATCTGGCCAACAAGTACGCGAAAATTGCGAAAGTATGAGCCAGATGATTGCAAATACCAGAAATAACCCAGATTTAACCAGCGTTATCTTCTAAAATATTAATCGGAACCAGGTTTAATTGACTGTTTCGGTGTGGTACCGCATTACTACGTGATCCAAACCAGAAAAAGGCCAGGATCCTGCCTACAAGTATGCGAAAAATGCGAATGAACGAGCCAGATGAGGGCAAATACCAGACCTAACCCAAACATAACCGGCGTTATCCTCTAAAATATTAATCGGGACCTGGTTTAATTGACTGTTTCAGTGTGGTACCACATTACTACGTGATCCAAACCAAAAAAAGCCCAGGATCCTGCCAACAAGTATGCGAAAAATGCGAAAGTATGAGCCAGATGATTGCAAATACCAGAACTAACTCAGATATAACCAGCGTTATCTTCTTAAATATTAATCGGAACCAGGTTTAATTGACTGTTTCAGTGTGGTACCTCATTACTATGTGGTCCAAGCCAGAAAAAGGTCAGGATCTGCCCAACCAGTAAGCGAAAAATGCGAAAGTACGAGCCAGATGAGGACAAATACCAGACCTAACCCAGACATAACCGGCGTTATCCTCTAAAATATTAATCGGAACTAGGTTTAATTGACTGTTTCGGTGTGGTACCGCATTACTACGTGATCCAAACCAGAAAAAGGCCAGGATCCTGCCTACAAGTATGCGAAAAATGCGAAAGTACGAGCCAGATGAGGGCAAATACCAGACCTAACCCAGACATAACCGGCGTTATCCTCTAAAATATTAATCGGGACCAGGTTTAATTGACTGTTTCAGTGTGGTACCACATTACTTCGTGGTCCAAGCCAGAAAAAGGCCAGGATCTGGCCAACAAGTAAGCGAAAAATGCGAAGGTACGAGCCAGATGAGGGCAAATACCAGAACTAACCCAGACGTAGCCTGCGTTATCCTCTAAAATACTATTCGGAACCAGCTTTTATTGACTGTTTCAGTGTGGTACCACATTACTACGTGATCCACACCAAAAAAAGCCCAGGATCTTGCCAACAAGTATGCGAAAAATGCGAAAGTACGAGCCAGATGATTGCAAATACCAGAACTAACCCAAACATAACCAGGGTTATCCTCCAAAATATTCATCGCAACCAGGTTTAATTGACTGCTTCGGTGTGGAACGACATTACGACGGGATCCAAACCAGAAAAAAACCCAGGATCTGGCCAACAAGTATGTGAAAAACGCGAAAGTATGAGCCAGATGATTGCAAATACCAGAACTAACCCAGACGTAACCTGCGTTATCCTCCAAAATACTATTCGGAACTAGATTCTATTGACTGTTTCAGTCTGATACCACATTACTACGTGGTCGAAGCCAGAAAAAGGCCAGGATCTGGCCAACAAGTATGCGAAAAATGCGAAAATACGAGCTAGATGACGGCAAATCCCTACCCGAGACATAACCGGCGTTATCCTCTAAAATATTAATCGCAACCAGGTTTACTTGACTGTTCCGGTGTGGTACCGCATTACTACGTGATCAAAACCAGAAAAAGGCCAGAATCTGGCCAACAAGTATGCGAAAAATGCGAAAGTACGAGCCAGATGAGGGCAAATCCCAGACCTAACCGAGACATAACCGGCGTTATCCTCTAAAATATTAATCGCTACCAGGTTTAATTGACTGTTTCGGTGTGGTACCACATTACTACGTGATCCAAACCAGAAAAAGGCCAGGATCTGGCCAACAAGTATGTGAAAATGCGAAAGTTCGAGCCAGATGAGGGCAAATACCAGACCAAACCCAGACATAACCGGTGTTCCCCTCTAAAATATTAATCGGAACCAGGTTTAATTGACTGTTTCAGTGTGGTACCACATTACTACGTGATCCAATCCAGAAAAAGGCCAGGATCTGGCCAACAAGTTTGCGAAAAATGCGAAAGTACGAGCCAGATAATTGCAAATACCAGAACTAACCCAGACATAACCAGCGTTATCCTCTAAAATATTAATCGCCACCAGCTCTTATTCACCGTTTCAGAGTGGTACCACATTACAACGTGATCCAAACCAGAAAAAGGCCAGGATCTGGCCAACAAGTATGCGAGAAATGCGAAAGTATGAGACAGATGAGGGCAAATCCCAGACCTAACCGAGACATAACCGGCGTTATCCTCTAAATATTAATCGCAACCAGGTTTACTTGACTGTTTCGGTGTGGTACCGCATTACCACGTGATCCAATCCAGGAAAAGGCCAGCATTTGGCCAACAAGTTTGCGAAAAATGCGAAAGTACGAGCCAGATGAGGGCAAATACCAGACCTAACCCAGACATAACTGGCGTTATCCTCTAAAATACTAACTGAAACCAGGTTTAATTGACTGTTTCAGTGTGGTACCGCATTACTACGTGATCCAAACCAGAAAAAGGCCAGCATTTGGCCAACAAGTATGCGAAAAATGCGAAAGTACGAGCCAGATGAGGGCAAATACCAGACCTAACACAGACATAACCGGCATTATCCTCTAAAATATTAATCGGAACCAGGTTTAATTGACCGTTTCAGTGTGGTACCACATTACTACGTGATCCAAACCAAAAAAAACCCAGGATCTTGCCAACAAGTATGCGAAAAATGCGAAAGTACGAGGCAGATGATTGCAAATACCAGAACTAACCCAGACGTTACCTGCGTTATCCTCTAAAATACTATTCGGAACCAGCTTTTATTGACTGTTTCAGTGTGGTACCACATTACTACGTGATCCAAAACAGAAAAAGCTCAGTATCTGGCCAACAAGTATGCGAAAAATGCGAAAGTACGAGCCAGATGAGGGCAAATACCAGACCTAACCCAGACATAACTGGCGTTATCCTCTAAAATACTAACTGAAACCAGGTTTAATTGACTGTTTCAGTGTGGTACCGCATTACTACGTGATCCAAACCAGAAAAAGGCCAGCATTTGGCCAACAAGTATGCGAAAAATGCGAAAGTACGAGCCAGATGTGGGCAAATTCCAGACCTAGCCCAGACATAACCGGCATTATCCTCTAAAATATTAATCGCAACCAGGTTTAATTGTCTGTTTCGTTGTGGATCCACATTACTACGGGATCCAAACCAGAAAAAGGCCAGGATCTGGCCAACAAGTATGCGAAAAATGCGAAAATACGAGCCAGATGAGGGCAAATACCAGACCTAACCCACACATAACCGGCGTTATCCCCTAAAATATTCATCCCAACCAGGTTTAATTGACTGTTTCGGTGTGGCACCACATTACTACGAGATCCAAACCTGAAAAAACCCTGGATCTGGCCAAGAAGTATGCGAAAAACGCGATAGTATGAGCCAGATAATTGCAAATACCAGAACTAACCCAGACGTAACCTGCGTTATCCTCTAAAATACTATTCGGAACCAGCTTTTATTGACTGTTTCAGTGTGGTACCACATTACTACGTGATCCAAACCAAAAAAAGCCCAGGATCTTGCCAACAAGTATGCCAAAGTTGCGAAAGTACGAGCCAGATGAGGGCAAATCCCAGACCTAACCGAGACATAACCGGCGTTATCCTCTAAATATTAATCGCAACCAGGTTTACTTGACTGTTTCGGTGTGGTACCACATTACTTCGTGGTCCAAGCCAGAAAAAGGCCAGGATCTGGCCAACAAGTAAGCGAAAAATGCGAAGGTACGAGCCAGATGAGGGCAAATACCAGAACTAACCCAGACGTAGCCTGCGTTATCCTCTAAAATACTATTCGGAACCAGCTTTTATTGACTGTTTCAGTGTGGTACCACATTACTACGTGATCCACACCAAAAAAAGCCCAGGATCTTGCCAACAAGTATGCGAAAAATGCGAAAGTACGAGCCAGATGATTGCAAATACCAGAACTAACCCAAACATAACCAGCGTTATCCTCCAAAATATTCATCGCAACCAGGTTTAATTGACTGCTTCGGTGTGGAACGACATTACGACGGGATCCAAACCAGAAAAAAACCCAGGATCTGGCCAACAAGTATGTGAAAAACGCGAAAGTATGAGCCAGATGATTGCAAATACCAGAACTAACCCAGACGTAACCTGCGTTATCCTCCAAAATACTATTCGGAACTAGATTCTATTGACTGTTTCAGTCTGATACCACATTACTACGTGATCGAAGCCAGAAAAAGGCCAGGATCTGGCCAACAAGTATGCGAAAAATGCGAAAATACGAGCTAGATGACGGCAAATCCCTACCCGAGACATAACCGGCGTTATCCTCTAAAATATTAATCGCAACCAGGTTTACTTGACTGTTCCGGTGTGGTACCGCATTACTACGTGATCAAAACCAGAAAAAGGCCAGAATCTGGCCAACAAGTATGCGAAAAATGCGAAAGTACGAGCCAGATGAGGGCAAATCCCAGACCTAACCGAGACATAACCGGCGTTATCCTCTAAAATATTAATCGCTACCAGGTTTAATTGACTGTTTCGGTGTGGTACCACATTACTACGTGATCCAAACCAGAAAAAGGCCAGGATCTGGCCAACAAGTATGTGAAAATGCGAAAGTTCGAGCCAGATGAGGGCAAATACCAGACCAAACCCAGACATAACCGGTGTTCCCCTCTAAAATATTAATCGGAACCAGGTTTAATTGACTGTTTCAGTGTGGTACCACATTACTACGTGATCCAATCCAGAAAAAGGCCAGGATCTGGCCAACAAGTTTGCGAAAAATGCGAAAGTACGAGCCAGATAATTGCAAATACCAGAACTAACCCAGACATAACCAGCGTTATCCTCTAAAATATTAATCGCCACCAGCTCTTATTCACCGTTTCAGAGTGGTACCACATTACAACGTGATCCAAACCAGAAAAAGGCCAGGATCTGGCCAACAAGTATGCGAGAAATGCGAAAGTATGAGACAGATGAGGGCAAATCCCAGACCTAACCGAGACATAACCGGCGTTATCCTCTAAATATTAATCGCAACCAGGTTTACTTGACTGTTTCGGTGTGGTACCGCATTACCACGTGATCCAATCCAGGAAAAGGCCAGCATTTGGCCAACAAGTTTGCGAAAAATGCGAAAGTACGAGCCAGATGAGGGCAAATACCAGACCTAACCCAGACATAACTGGCGTTATCCTCTAAAATACTAACTGAAACCAGGTTTAATTGACTGTTTCAGTGTGGTACCGCATTACTACGTGATCCAAACCAGAAAAAGGCCAGCATTTGGCCAACAAGTATGCGAAAAATGCGAAAGTACGAGCCAGATGAGGGCAAATACCAGACCTAACACAGACATAACCGGCATTATCCTCTAAAATATTAATCGGAACCAGGTTTAATTGACCGTTTCAGTGTGGTACCACATTACTACGTGATCCAAACCAAAAAAAACCCAGGATCTTGCCAACAAGTATGCGAAAAATGCGAAAGTACGAGGCAGATGATTGCAAATACCAGAACTAACCCAGACGTTACCTGCGTTATCCTCTAAAATACTATTCGGAACCAGCTTTTATTGACTGTTTCAGTGTGGTACCACATTACTACGTGATCCAAAACAGAAAAAGCTCAGTATCTGGCCAACAAGTATGCGAAAAATGCGAAAGTACGAGCCAGATGAGGGCAAATACCAGACCTAACCCAGACATAACTGGCGTTATCCTCTAAAATACTAACTGAAACCAGGTTTAATTGACTGTTTCAGTGTGGTACCGCATTACTACGTGATCCAAACCAGAAAAAGGCCAGCATTTGGCCAACAAGTATGCGAAAAATGCGAAAGTACGAGCCAGATGTGGGCAAATTCCAGACCTAGCCCAGACATAACCGGCATTATCCTCTAAAATATTAATCGCAACCAGGTTTAATTGTCTGTTTCGTTGTGGATCCACATTACTACGGGATCCAAACCAGAAAAAGGCCAGGATCTGGCCAACAAGTATGCGAAAAATGCGAAAATACGAGCCAGATGAGGGCAAATACCAGACCTAACCCACACATAACCGGCGTTATCCCCTAAAATATTCATCCCAACCAGGTTTAATTGACTGTTTCGGTGTGGCACCACATTACTACGAGATCCAAACCTGAAAAAACCCTGGATCTGGCCAAGAAGTATGCGAAAAACGCGATAGTATGAGCCAGATAATTGCAAATACCAGAACTAACCCAGACGTAACCTGCGTTATCCTCTAAAATACTATTCGGAACCAGCTTTTATTGACTGTTTCAGTGTGGTACCACATTACTACGTGATCCAAACCAAAAAAAGCCCAGGATCTTGCCAACAAGTATGCCAAAGTTGCGAAAGTACGAGCCAGATGAGGGCAAATCCCAGACCTAACCGAGACATAACCGGCGTTATCCTCTAAATATTAATCGCAACCAGGTTTACTTGACTGTTTCGGTGTGGTACCGCATTACCACGTGATCCAATCCAGAAAAAGGCCAGGATCTGGCCAACAAGTTTACGAAAAATGCCAAAGTACGAGCCAGATGAGGGCAAATACCAGACCTAACCCAGACATAACCGGCGTTATCCTATAAAATACTAACTGAAACCAGGTTTAATTGACTGTTTCAGTGTGGTACCGCATTACTACGTGATCCAAACCAGCAAAAGGCCAGGATCTGGCCAACAAGTATGCCAAAGTTGCGAAAGTACGAGCCAGATGAGGGCAAATACCAAAACTAACCCAGACGTAACCTGCGTTATCCTCTAAAATACTATTCGGAACCAGCTTTTATTGACTGTTTCAGTGTGGTACCACATTACTACGTGATCCAAACGAAAAAAAGCCCAGGATCTGGCCAACATGTATGCGAAAAATGCGAATACGAGCCAGGTGACGGCAAATCCCAGACCCACGCGAGACATAACCGGCGTTATCCTCTAAAATAATAATCGCAACCAGGTTTAATTGACTGTTTCGGTGTGGAACTTCATTACTACGGGATCCAAACCAGAAAAAACCAAAGATCTGGTCAACAAGTATGCGAAAAACGCGAAAGTATGAGCCAGATGATTGCAAATACCAGAACTAACCCAGACGTAACCTGCGTTATCCTCTAAAATACTATTCGGAACCAGCTTTTATTGACTGTTTCATTGTGGTACCACATTACTACGTGATCCAAACCAAAAAAAGCCCAGGATCTTGCCAACAAGTATGCGAAAAATGCGAAAGTACGAGCCAGATAATTGCAAATAACAGAACTAACCCAGACATAACCAGCGTTATCCTCTAAAATAATAATTGCAACCAGGTTTAATTGACTGCTTCGGTGTGGTACCGCATTACTACGTGATCCCAACCAGAGAAAGCCCAGGATCTTGCCAACAAGTAGGCGAAAAATGCGAATGTACGAGCCAGATGAGGGCAAATCCCAGACCTAACCGAGACATAACCGGCGTTATCCTCTAAATATTAATCGCAACCAGGTTTACTTGACTGTTTCGGTGTGGTACCGCATTACCACGTGATCCAATCCAGAAAAAGGCCAGGATCTGGCCAACAAGTTTGCGAAAAATGCGAAAGAACGAGCCAGATGAGGGCAAATACCAGACCTAACCCAGACATAACCGGCGTTATCCTCTAAAATACTAACTGAAACCAGGTTTAATTGACTGTTTCAGTGTGGTACCGCATTACTACGTGATCCAAACCAGAAAAAGGCCAGCATTTGGCCAACAAGTATGCGAAAAATTCGAAAGTACGAGCCAGATGAGGGCAAATACCAGACCTAACCCAGACATAACCGGCATTATCCTCTAAAATATTAATAGGAACCAGGTTTAATTGACCGTTTCAGTGTGGTACCACATTACTACGTGATCCAAACCAAAAAAAACCCAGGATCTTGCCAACAAGTATGCGAAGAATGCGAAAGTACGAGGCAGATGATTGCAAATACCAGAACTAACCCAGACGTTACCTGCGTTATCCTCTAAAATACTATTCGGAACCAGCTTTTATTGACTGTTTCAGTGTGGTACCACATTACTACGTGATCCAAAACAGAAAAAGCCCAGTATCTGGCCAACAAGTATGCGAAAAATGCGAAAGTACGAGCCAGATGTGGGCAAATTCCAGACCAAGCCCAGACATAACCGGCGTTATCCTCTAAAATATTAATCGCAACCAGGTTTACTTGACTGTTCCGGTGTGGTACCGCATTACTACGTGATCCAAACCAGAAAAAGGCCAGGATCTGGCCAACAAGTATGCGAAAAATGCGAAAGTACGAGCCAGATGAGGGCAAATCCCAGACCTAACCGAGACATAACCGGCGTTATCCTCTAAAATATTAATCGCTACCAGGTTTAATTGACTGTTTCGGTGTGGTACCGCATTACTACGTGATCCAATCCAGAAAAAGGCCAGGATCTGGCCAACAAGTATGTGAAAAATGCGAAAGTTCGAGCCAGATGAGGGCAAATACCAGACCTAACCCAGACATAACCGGTGTTCCCCTCTAAAATATTAATCGGAACCAGGTTTAATTGACTGTTTCAGTGTGGTGCCACATTACTACGTGATCCAAACTAAAAAAAGCCCATAATCTTGCCAACAAGTATGCGAAAAATGCGAAAGTACGAGCCAGATGATTGCAAATACCAGAACTAACCCAAACATAACCAGCGTTATCCTCTAAAATATTAGTCGCCACCAGCTCTTATTCACCGTTTCAGAGTGGTACCACATTACAACGTGATCCAAACCAGAAAAAGGCCAGGATCTGGCCAACAAGTATGCGAAAAATGCGAAAATACGAGCCAGATGAGGGCAAATACCAGACCTAACCCAGACATAACCGGCGTTATCCCCTACAATATTCATCCCAACCAGGTTTAATTGACTGTTTCGGTGTGGAACCACATTACTACGGGATCCAAACCTGAAAAAACCCTGGATCTGGCCAAGAAGCATGCGAAAAACGCGATAGTATGAGCCAGATAATTGCAAATACCAGAACTAACCCAGACATAACCAGCGTTATCCTCTAAAATACTAATCGGAACCAGCTTTTATTGACTGTTTCAGTGTGGTACCACATTACTACGTGATCCAAACCAGAAAAAGCCCAGGATCTGGCCAACAAGTATGCGAGAAATGCGAAAGTATGAGACAGATGAGGGCAAATCCCAGACCTAACCGAGACATAACCGGCGTTATCCTCTAAATATTAATCGCAACCAGGTTTACTTGACTGTTTCGGTGTGGTACCGCATTACCACGTGATCCAATCCAGAAAAAGGCCAGGATCTGGTCAACAAGTTTGCGAAAAATGCGAAAGTACGAGCCAGATGAGGGCAAATACCAGACCTAACCCAGACATAACTGGCGTTATCCTCTAAAATACTAACTGAAACCAGGATTAATTGACTGTTTCAGTGTGGTACCGCATTACTACGTGATCCAAACCAGAAAAAGGCCAGCATTTGGCCAACAAGTATGCGAAAAATGCGAAAGTACGAGCCAGATGAGGGCAAATACCAGACCTAACCCAGACATAACCGGCATTATCCTCTAAAATATTAATCGGAACCAGGTTTAATTGACCGTTTCAGTGTGGTACCACATTACTACGTGATTCAAACCAAAAAAAACCCAGGATCTTGCCAACAAGTATGCGAAAAATGCGAAAGTACGAGGCGGATGATTGCAAATACCAGAACTAACCCAGACGTTACCTGCGTTATCCTCTAAAATACTATTCGGAACCAGCTTTTATTGACTGTTTCAGTGTGGTACCACATTACTACGTGATCCAAAACAGAAAAAGCCCAGTATCTGGTCAACAAGTATGCGAAAAATGCGAAAGTACGAGCCAGATGTGGGCAAATTCCAGACCTAGCCCAGACATAACCGGCGTTATTCTCTAAAATATTAATCGCAACCAGTTTTAATTGTCTGTTTCGTTGTGGATCCACATTACTACGGGATCCAAACCAGAGAAAGGCCAGGATCTGGCCAACAAGTATGCGAAAAATGCGAAAGTACGAGCCAGATGATGGCAAATCCCAGACCTAACCGAGACATAACCGGCGTTATCCTCTAAAATATTAATCGCAACCAGGTTTAATTGACTGTTTCAGTGTGGTACCACATTACTACGAGATCCAGATCAAAAAAAGCCCAGGATCTTGCCAACAAGTATGCGAAAAATGCGAAAATACGAGCCAGATAACGGCAAATCCCAGAACTACCCGAGATATAACCGGCGTTATCCACTAAAATATTAATCGCAACCAGGTTTAATTGACTGTTTCGGTGTGGAACTTCATTACTACGGGATCCAAACCGGAAAAAGGCCAGGATCTGGCAAACAAGTATACGAAATCGCGAAAGTATGAGCCAGATGGTTGCAAATACCAGAACTAACCCAGACATAACCAGCGTCATCCTCTAAAATACTATTCGGAACCAGCTTCTATTGACTGTTTCTGTGTGGTACCACATTACTACGTGATCCAAACCTGAAAAAACCCTGGATCTGGCCAAGAAGTATGCGAAAAACGCGATAGTATGAGCCAGATAATTGCAAATACCAGAACTAACCCAGACATAACCAGCGTTATCCTCTAAGATACTAATCGGAACCAGCTTTTATTGACTGTTTCAGTGTGGTACCACATTACTACGTGATCCAAACCAAAAAAAACCCAGGATCTTGCCAACAAGTATGCGAAAAATGCGAAAATACGAGCCAGATGAGGGCAAATACCAGACCTAACCCACACATAACCGGCGTTATCCCCTAAAATATTCATCCCAACCAGGTTTAATTGACTGTTTCGGTGTGGCACCACATTACTACGAGATCCAAACCTGAAAAAACCCTGGATCTGGCCAAGAAGTATGCGAAAAACGCGATAGTATGAGCCAGATAATTGCAAATACCAGAACTAACCCAGACGTAACCTGCGTTATCCTCTAAAATACTATTCGGAACCAGCTTTTATTGACTGATCCGTGTGGTACCACATTACTACGTGATCCAAACCAAAAAAAGCCCAGGATCTTGCCAACAAGTATGCCAAAGTTGCGAAAGTACGAGCCAGATGAGGGCAAATCCCAGACCTAACCGAGACATAACCGACGTTATCCTCTAAATATTAATCGCAACCAGGTTTACTTGACTGTTTCGGTGTGGTACCGCATTACCACGTGATCCAATCCAGAAAAAGGCCAGGATCTGGCCAACAAGTTTACGAAAAATGCCAAAGTACGAGCCAGATGAGGGCAAATACCAGACCTAACCCAGACATAACCGGCGTTATCCTATAAAATACTAACTGAAACCAGGTTTAATTGACTGTTTCAGTGTGGTACCGCATTACTACGTGATCCAAACCAGCAAAAGGCCAGGATCTGGCCAACAAGTATGCCAAAGTTGCGAAAGTACGAGCCAGATGAGGGCAAATACCAAAACTAACCCAGACGTAACCTGCGTTATCCTCTAAAATACTATTCGGAACCAGCTTTTATTGACCGTTTCAGTGTGGTACCACATTACTACGTGATCCAAACGAAAAAAAGCCCAGGATCTGGCCAACATGTATGCGAAAAATGCGAATACGAGCCAGGTGACGGCAAATCCCAGACCCACGCGAGACATAACCGGCGTTATCCTCTAAAATAATAATCGCAACCAGGTTTAATTGACTGTTTCGGTGTGGAACTTCATTACTACGGGATCCAAACCAGAAAAAACCAAAGATCTGGTCAACAAGTATGCGAAAAACGCGAAAGTATGAGCCAGATGATTGCAAATACCAGAACTAACCCAGACGTAACCTGCGTTATCCTCTAAAATACTATTCGGAACCAGCTTTTATTGACTGTTTCATTGTGGTACCACATTACTACGTGATCCAAACCAAAAAAAGCCCAGGATCTTGCCAACAAGTATGCGAAAAATGCGAAAGTACGAGCCAGATAATTGCAAATAACAGAACTAACCCAGACATAACCAGCGTTATCCTCTAAAATAATAATTGCAACCAGGTTTAATTGACTGCTTCGGTGTGGTACCGCATTACTACGTGATCCCAACCAGAGAAAGCCCAGGATCTTGCCAACAAGTAGGCGAAAAATGCGAATGTACGAGCCAGATGAGGGCAAATCCCAGACCTAACCGAGACATAACCGGCGTTATCCTCTAAATATTAATCGCAACCAGGTTTACTTGACTGTTTCGGTGTGGTACCGCATTACCACGTGATCCAATCCAGAAAAAGGCCAGGATCTGGCCAACAAGTTTGCGAAAAATGCGAAAGAACGAGCCAGATGAGGGCAAATACCAGACCTAACCCAGACATAACCGGCGTTATCCTCTAAAATACTATTCGGAACCAGCTTTTATTGACTGTTTCAGTGTGGTACCACATTACTACGTGATCCAAAACAGAAAAAGCCCAGTATCTGGTCAACAAGTATGCGAAAAATGCGAAAGTACGAGCCAGATGTGGGCAAATTCCAGACCTAGCCCAGACATAACCGGCGTTATTCTCTAAAATATTAATCGCAACCAGGTTTAATTGTCTGTTTCGTTGTGGATCCACATTACTACGGGATCCAAACCAGAGAAAGGCCAGGATCTGGCCAACAAGTATGCGAAAAATGCGAAAGTACGAGCCAGATGATGGCAAATCCCAGACCTAACAGAGACATAACCGGCGTTATCCTCTAAAATATTAATCGCAACCAGGTTTAATTGACTGTTTCAGTGTGGTACCACATTACTACGAGATCCAGATCAAAAAAAGCCCAGGATCTTGCCAACAAGTATGCGAAAAATG